>NW_010124512.1:0-19772 GCF_000699245.1 Pterocles gutturalis
CTTTCCCTCAGCGCCTCGCATTGCGCCACCGAGTGCATCCATGGGCCTGTGAGTGGAAGGGCTTAAGAAGGCGAAAGGCAGGCCCAGAAACGAATGTGTATACCAGGGTGATGAACCTAGAGAGAGTTTGATGAACACCGGGGCCTGGCAAAAAGCACAGGGGCTGCCACTGTCGCCCCCTCAGGCGGCTGGCTGACAGCACCGCCCAGCCTGGGCCACCTCCCGCTCTCAAGTAACTTGGGCAGGGACATCTTTATGACAGCCACAGTGTTTATTGGCTTCGTCACCTTCATGCTAAATCCTGTGAGGGCACAGTGTGCTTCACAGCCCCAGATGCAAAAGTTTATTAATCACAGTGCACAGGGGAGCAAATTCCTCACGAAATTCCTTTGAGATTTTAAGGGATGTTGAAGATGTTCACCAGTAAAGAGGAAGTTTGTCCATGAGTTTTGACCTGTCAGGCTAGTGATAGATTAAAAAATATGGCACCTTGAGAGGGAATAGTATTACAAGTGTTCTAGTAGTCTTGAGACAAGGGAAGCTGGATTGCAGGTTTCTCACTCCGAGGTAGGTTGCCTCAGAAGACCTTATATACCATAGATCTTGGAGGGAGAAGCCTTCATCTCTTCCCCAGTTTTAGAAACAGTATTAGCTCCTTGTGAGTTGCTATAAGCCTTCCTTTCCACTTCGTAGTTTCCTTTCCTACTCACAGCTGTGGTAATTCTGGAAAGTTGTGATATTTTTAAGTTTATTGAGCTGTTGTTACTTGCAGCCCCTCAGTCACTTTGTTGATAAAGTATTCTGTAAAAGAAGGGTGTGAATTCTTATTATGTTTCTTTTAACAGTGCAATTTTAACAACTGTTGTATTTCTTCTATACCAAGTACTGGTACTTCTGCTAGCAAAACTGAAGGTGTATGAGCTTTTCCATTGCACTTCTACAGTTTCCTCCCACGAAAATCCTCAGAGAAACTTGTCCAGAAATTTGGAAAAAATGGTGTCTGAGTATCACTGACACTGCTTGATTATTTCACTATGTTTGACACTTTTGTATATATATAACAGGTACATACTTCCAATGCACTCTATAAAAAAAAAAATAGCTCTAGCTACATGACAAATTTATTTAAAAATGTATTTACAAGCAAAATTAAACATATTTGCATATTGAGGGAAAACAGAAAAACAAAACTATGTATGGCATCAAACTACAGCAAGGCAGTGACCCAGTATGTTTAAGCACAGGTGACAAATTGTTTGTGGTTTTTTTTTTTTTTTCAAACTTTCAGAGGTGGAAAAAATGTATTGTTAGTGACTCAAAATAACTGGAAGATTCCATCTCTGCTGCTTAAAGTAGAAGCAGCTCTTAAAGATTCTGATTTGAAATTTACAGACTAGTGTTTGACTTTAGGTCTTGGAAAAGAGATTGCCTATCTTCTTGTATTTTATCCTGTTGCTATTTAGAGTAAGATACAAAATAACAGGGACCATAACAGAGGTTTTTTGCTGTCTCAGGTAAGTACATGAATTACTAAGGTAAAGAGCCAACCAGTTAACAATGAAAATCTGTTGCACCGGCTAACATCTTCATCAGATGGAATGGAAAGCTTGTACAACCAGAATGGCTTTATAGTTTGTGACATGAGTATTAGAAACTATTATTAAGGTTTCAGGAGACTAGGCTAGCTATGCTCCATCAAATCCATCAGTAGTGAAAAGTATTGTCTCCATGGAGTTCTGTTCATCAGTTGAATTTGCCACAATACTGCAATGGAGTGGAGGAATGGAGTGAGCGTATCAGGCATAATATCCTTTTCTTGTTTGTATGTTATTATTATTTTTTACATTTTACATGTAAAGGCTAAATTATTACATCATTTGATATTATTGCACATGTTTATCTTTCAAAATGTGTAATTGTTCCAAAGTTTTAGTCCCTCTGACATTCACTTGTAGTGATTGACTGATGACTACCACCTTTGTAAAGGAGCATACATGTTATTTTTGCAATAAAAATGGAAGGTCTCAATCAAAAATTATGTGAGTTTCCAAAAGATACCTGTCGTGGGTTAAGCACAGACTGCTTATAGGTCAAAGGATATGAGCATTCCCTAAATCTTGGTAGGATGACATTGGGAAAATTTGTTCATGGCTTAACACAGCTGCGTGAAACCATGTTCTAATTAAGTTTGCAAGTTATGATGAGCATTTCTTTAACACTTGAAGCCACTAGGGATAAATTGAACACAGATCTCTCACATTCTGGGCAAATATTTCTATCATGCTGTACAAAAAAATCATACCTGATTTACACAAATCACCAGTGCAACTGTATTTGTAAAAGCTCAGTTCCTTTAAAAATGATCTCTGCAGGTGTCTCCAGGCAGATATATTTTCTTCCCAGAAATGACAATTTAAACATATAATTCCAAGAAACAGGATTTCATCCACCCTCTGCCTGTAGAAAATGCTGGAGAGATCCCAAGGCAGTTTATTGCTGTTTATATGCAGGCTATTTTTGGCTGCCATTCCAAGGTGGCTAACTCTTATTGCATTTAGTTGAGAGGCCAGTGCCTGATATAGGGCCTGGATTCCACTCTGTGGAGTGACTGCTTAAAAATTAGGCATACAGTGGTTAACTCTTAGGTGACTAGCTCCTTTTTTGTATACATATTTTAGCTTGGAATTTTAGAATGACAGTTCTGTTCGTATTTGACACACACTGATATTACTGCAAAATGACCTGAAATAAAATCCTTTTTATTAATTTTATTACAACATGGTAAGGATCCTAAGTTATACGAATGGTGTTTGTATACATTGTGAAGTAAGTATTCCTAATCCAACGGTGAAGCTGTTGAAGCTCTGATTAGGGGACAGTATTTGCCTGCATGAAGATGCAAAGAAAGATAATATATATATCTAAGATAGATATATATCAACATAAATATATATAATATAATGGATAATATATTAACCACTTAATATATTAACTATTAATGAAACGTTTGATACCAGAACTTGGTAACACATATAGATGGTCTGGGACCAATAGGATGCTATGAGTTTCTTGTGCACTTCTGTCCCAAAAGTGGGTCCACTGCATTTCTATTGTTGCCAAGGAATAAACCTTAGTAAAAAATGCAAGGCAATATCTAGAAGACCTTAAACTAAGAACAAGTGCCAGCCCACAAAATGAATTCAAATCAGAGGGCAGATTTAATGGATGCTGGCAGAAGTCACCAAGGTCTATGACATCTATTTGGAGCTGTAATTTCTCCTATCTCCCCTGGAGATTTTGACTCCAAATAGGCTGCAATCTGGCAGAAACAATCCTACCCATACATTGCTTTTATTTCTGGAAATTATGTGATAAAGTCTGTAGATTAAACCAACAACCTTCATGTTTAGTTCTTCCTTTCAATGAGTATCAAAGGAAATGGTGTGTCTGTCCTCTTGGACAGAAAATTTTTCTTAAAAAAACTCTCACAGGAGTTCTTAATGAGGTGAATGCCCTTCCTTAGCAAAGACAGTAGGAAAGAGTTGACTGTGCTACTCATTACGCTCTACAAGGGTATAGAAACCCAAAATGCATCTTGATTGTTTCAGTGTTAATACATGCGCTACAGTTGTGGGGTCTTTTTAGAGCATACATGTTTTCCAGGGATTTTGTGTGTGTGTCATTTCTGAGGGAGATACTTCTTTTCTGATGATAGGATTACTTCATTTGAGATGTGAAAATTAATTAGGTAAATTTATTTATACACTGTAGTATATGATTACAGATTAATAATTATCTATTATTACAAAAAGATGTACCACTTCTGCTGATAACTGTAAAAACATTAAGGGTCTTTTCCAACCTAAATGATTCTGTGATTCTATGTTTTTTCTTTTCCTGGAAGATTTTAAGGTACACTAGGAAGCTATTAGTTTTAAACTGCTTTTAGTAGAAAAAGCCAATTATTTTATTTATTGTCATAAAATAGTTAATTTTGTTAAAAAATAAAAATCTGTTAAGACAAAATGCTGTAGAAAGAAAACCTTTTTCAAAAATTAACTTTCACACACTGTGTTTTCTATAACCTGTGGATGTAGGCCCTTTATAATGAGCAAAAATCACATCGTAAAATTCCAGACTAGTATTTTAAAACAGCTTAAAATATTGTGTAAAATACAACAAAAATTGCTCATTTAAATGATCAAGTTATCTGAATCTCTGAGTAGTAAGTGCACAGAACTTAGTGCCATTTCCAGGCCTAACGTTGCTTCTACTGGAATTCCAGATAGCAGCAGTCTGCTGAAACATGAGTTCAGTTGCCAAATATAGATGAGTGGGGTGAGAATTGCATAGTCACAGAGGACAGATGTAACGCACGGGCCACAGTCTTCTCAATACTTACTGAGGACCAAGCAATCTTTAGTGAATAGCTGGAGCAACTTTAAGCCTACTTAGACAAAGAAGGAAAAAACCAACTTTACACAGTATTAATTATACTTGAGACTCTTCGTATTGGCCTACTTATTATAAGGTGTGTTTTATATTTTCTGCTATATTTAATTATTTTACTTTGGGGAGTCATTTTGCAGGGTTTCAAAATTTAGAAGAAAAATTTGTGCCTTTTTTGTTTTAAAAAAATCTTAGTAGATACTTTTCTTCCTTTGTAGCATTCCGTTGAACAGATTGTCTTTGGGTCATATCTTTTAAGTAATAATTTTTCATTGGGCAGGTTCCGCAAATTCAGGATGCTTTTCTTGAAATGAGTCCTTTGATTTTCTATGGTTTCCCATATTTCATTATTTATCTCTTGAATACCTTAATTTGATTAATTATTCAAGTGTTTTCTGAGATTATTGTAATGCAGTTCATTTTGAATTTACTATTTGCTGTATTATTCCTTAGAGCATCTATATTGTTTTCTGAATAGATATTTAAACAGGGTGATATTAAAATATGTTTACTTGTGAGTGGTTTTTAAATATGTAGCAAATAGGACCCCATAAATACTTTATACATAATAATGCTGGAAGTATAGCTAAAAACTGATCTGCATGCAACATTGTATTTCATGTTTGTGTCTTTAAATGATACAGTATATGGCGTTGCAGATTACCTAATGAGTAATGATGATGAAAACTGTTATAAATACATTGTAGTCTAACTTGGAGAAGCTAGAAATAGCATTCAAAGTTTGTAATTATGATCTTATATGCTACTTGATAGGGTTAGCAATACTTCACCTCACTGTGGTTACAAGTTGCTCTAAAAGAATAGTGGCTTTATACAGTGTGGCTTAAAAAAAGTCTTTCTACTGGAAGCTTCCATTCAGCTGTCTAAAGCTAGACATATAAATCCATTCTTAGGCACCAGACCTTTCTCACCAAGACAGCTTATCAGCATTAAAAATTGCCAGTAACCAGCACATGTTTAAATTCTTTGACTTTATCTAAATACCCAGCTACAGATTGATTTACCGAAACCTACACAAAAGGCTTTGAAAGTTATGTCATATGTAGCCAATATATTTTTCTAATGATAAAAATGAGTACTAGGAGGAGATATGCTAATTCATAATGCATTCATTTTAATAATTGTGTCAGATGGCTAGCAATAGGTGAAATTGTCCTCCAACCTGTAGCCCATTGAAACACCAGAGCAGCTTGGTGTTGTCAGAGAAGTTTGAGTATGTAATATGTCACTTTGAGATGTGAGCAAGCTAGGAACCAGCATAAAATCAGATTTAAATAAAGATATTGTTTGAAGCACAGATATTTACAAGTTATCTAAATAGTAAACTAGCACCTTTGTTCATCTGTATATGAAGTTTTAAATAATAACTAAGATTAAGGAGACAGAAAGTCTCCAGGTTTAACCCTTGGTTCCCTGGCATTCATCCAGTTTATGCCTTAACAGCTGAGCCTCTAGACCAACTGTTTGCTTGGCTTCTCAGAATCATTCTTTAAAGCTGCTGTGGTAGTCAGTTATACTGTATGTACTGTTTTAGATTTTGTTGACAAGACATTGGCATGGTTGATAAATTTTTTGCCCTGTAAACACAGATAATATGAAAGAAAGATGTAACCCCAGAAAAAAATAAGCCTATCACTGTATTCTATAAAAACTTATATATCAAATCCTAAAATGCTTTGGTTCCCTTATGCTTCTCTTTCATGTGTTGAGTTGTAATTTGTTGGCAAGACAAGCAGGCATATCAAAAGATGCATATGCCAGGCCAAGAATTCTAATAATCTATCAGTCACTTAGTGACATGCCGGGTAAACCCTAGTGAAGTGACTAAAGGTAACTGGAGCTTGCACAAGCTGATGTAAAATACATCCGAGTGCATCTCATGACTGTCAAGCCATTCATCTGTCAGTGGAGAAATACGTTGGACTGTTAAGAGAAAAAATATTTTTAAAAATCTTGTGCCGAATTAATCTCATAGAAATTACCATAAGAAGAAGAAATTTTCAAGGGTAATTAAAACCACTGATGTTCAACTTAATTAAATGCTTCACAGAAGCAGCAATTACTTTTAAGATGAGATCATCTGCAATCTAGTGACCAGAAAGACAAATTAATCATAGAATCATAGAATGTTTTTTTTTTATTTCAATAAGGAGAGTGCCAGACAGATCCTTTCCTTGGGAAAAGTGTGATTTCCCTAATATCTTGTGTCTTGCTGGCTTTACAGATGAAGAGAACACTCATCCTCATCCTAAAATCATGTGGGAGAACTGGAGATGTATAGATACTTCTCTATTTTGTGAAACTGGTACAGAATATACATTATATACAATATACATAGGTTGTGAAATCTGTTTCTTTAGTGTTTTACTTTTAGCATGTGGTACTTTGATATTCCACTTATCAGTGTTGAGAAAAGTGCTACTAAATTTTATTGAAAGGTAACAAGTTAAAAATATTAACACAAGAAGTAAAATAATATTAAACACATTATCAACATTAAACAGAAAGGATAACTTGGAGTTTCTAATCCAAACATCTTTGTGTAGATTCGCATAATGGTTTCAACTAGAACAGTGTTCTTCTCTTGGAATTTGATGGTTTTGTGTCTGGAAGGCAGTGTTATGGGAAAGAGAAAAAAAAATATATTCCCCAAGTCATCATAAGCCTAAAACCAGAAAAACTGAAGAGTGATAGCATTGCTATGAAATAAAAAAACAGATGTGGGATAACAAACCACCCGGACTGGTCCAGCGGAATTGACCTTGTGCCAGGCAATGTATAGACAAAGGATGTCTTCATAGTCCTGAAGGAAGATGCATGAGAAAAATGACTCCTAACTGCTCTCGCTTCCGCCTGGACAGTTTGCAGCCCTGACCCATTCTAACAGAAACCAAGGTTTACCATAGGTATTTAATACACCATTATGTTCTGCTCTTCTCTGAGTTTTGTGTGTAGCTTATGGGAACCAGGCACAGGATTTTTTTTTTATTGACAAGCGGTGGTTTTTTTTTGTTTGTTTTAAGGAATTGTATTTGTGTCTTCCAGGATGCAAGACAGAAGCTGTGGCCAGGCATTGCCTCTTTCTTTAATGCTGAAGGAGGCTTACTCTGCAGAGAGAGGCACCAATAAGGGATATCCTGAAAATATGTCAGAAGCTTCGTCCTACAATGACTTTTTCTGTGATTCTGTGTCAGACATACAGAATGGGGAATTTTCAAATGAACTTTCTGCCTTTCTTACCCAGGAGGAGATATGTAAGAGCCTTGACATAGCTCGGGAAGCCATTGCCAATTCCATGAAGGAGGATCAGAATGCAGCAACAGAGTTTACTCATCATTTCAACCCCTCTCTTTCTAACACTTCAGAAAATCCTTCTTTCAGGGATACCAAACTGCACGAGCAAGATGCTTTACAGAGGCCTCAAGCAAACACTCTGACTTCATCTGCTGTAAGTCATGTTCTCCCAGGGAATCAGAAAGAGCAATCCACTGCACCTCAAACATCTAGTTTTGTGACAGTTTCCAGGAGGCAAGCAAGCACCTCACCTTTGCTAACTGCTAGTCCCAGCTTCATTAGAAGCCTGAAACATCCAGAGAAAGATGGTCCAGGTGTGCCTAGGACAAACCCAAATTCAGAATCAGCATCCCAGGGAGAAGTTCCTTTCCGAAACAAGCTGTGTGATAAAGCTGCCACATTCATAGAGGAATTGTCATCTATATTTAGACAGGCAGCAAAGACAAGAGGCCGAAGTCCTGATGGGGACTCTTCTTCTCCAGACAGTGGATACCTATCTCCTAAAAAGAAACAACTAGCTGTAAGTACCTCAGTGAACCAGGAATTTGACAAGCCACATCAAGAGACTGAGCCTGAGACAAAATTCCCTGGGGTTCATCTGAATGGAGAACACTTTTCTGAAAGGGAGACCATCACTCAGGGTGAAATGGTCCTTTGCCACCCCTTCATCAACATGGAGGAGAATCGGTCTTCACCACCTCAGTTCACTCAGAAGCTCCGGAGCCAGGAAGTTGCTGAAGGAAACAGAGTATTGCTGGAGTGCAGAGTTGTTGGCAACCCAGTCCCTGATGTCAGGTAAGTACCTGCCTTTTAACTTAGTCACCCGCTATCGTCTTCTGATTGTGGAAGATACCTAGGGACAGTAACTAAGTACCTGCTTAGAGGTAGTCACATAAGAACAGTGGATGATGCAGTGGTTAGTAAGCATGTGGAATAACAGATACTGACCTCTTTAGTTCTCCAGAGCGTTTCTTTGTTTTCTGCTTGGGAAATGAAGTTCTACTTGTTTCAAGAGCCATGTTGCAAAATTGGAAACAGAATTGGCTCTAACAACATTCTGTGTGACTGTTGCCTCATTAGTCTAAGTGAAAGAATTCACAATTTGACCATGAAGAACATGTATCAGTCAGTTGATACAGTTTTCACTGTCCGTTAATTAGAATTTCTCCAAGCCCCATACCAATGGGATTTGGGGTCTATTCTACGAGATAACCTAAAATTTTCTTAATGTAGCCAAATATCCTTTTGTGTAAGACATTTCCAGAAGACATTAGGATGGTCCCCTTTTCAAAACTACTTTTGATACTTTGTGTGCATTTGCTTTTTTCAATGACAAAACGTCAAAATAAGTGCTGCGTAAGTTTGTTTGGTTTAGGTGTTTTGGTTTGGTTTATATTTATCATTAATAACTCATAATCCTTTCCACTGTCTTCCTTTCCTTCTAAAGCTAACTGTTAGGATGGTGAGGCACTGGAACAGGTTGCCCAGAGAGGTGATAGATGCCCCATCCCTGGAGGTGTTCAAGGCCAGGCTGGACGAGGCTTTGAGCAACCTGGTCTAGTGGGAGGTGTCCCTGTCCATGGCAGGGTGGTTGGAACTCGGTGATCTTTAAGGTCCCTTCCAACCCAAACCATTCTATGATTTGAAATTACTAGTATTTTGCATTGTTACTTCTGATTGCTTGCAGATAGTCATATGTATAGGCCTTGCAGCTATGCAAGCTTAGGAATTCATATCTGTCACTAAACAGTGTCTTCTTACCTACTGTAATTGAACTTCTCCTTTGAAGTCAGTCTTTAATTTATTTTTAAAATTTGTACCTTTTGGTACAGATTCGCAGAAGGAATAAACAGAGCTGTCAGTTTCAAGGTTTTAGATCTTTTTTAACAAGATTTTAAAAGTACAGCTTTGAAAATCTTGTTATGGATATATATGTGCTTTCATTCCAAGGTGAAAAGTTACTTTGTAGAAAATATCTCCAGGGAGTCTTGTTTGTGACTGTTGAAGACAACAGCATTGCCTTTATCCTTATCCGAGTCTTCAGTGAAAATGTATCCCAGGCAAGATGAATACTGAGATACTGAAACTTTTACAGTGTCAAAAGATCATTTACAGACATCAAGTCTGTTCAGTTGTTCTTGTATACAAAGAGGAAAAAGTTGCACCTGAGCACATTGGTTATGTACTCAAGCTTGGCTTGTCCTACAAACTGAAGCCAACTGATCTTCTAAACCAAGACAAGCTGAGGATCTAAGTGTCCTGAACAGAGGAATTACATCATGAGCCTTGCCAAAAGGTTAGGAAGCTTACCCCAAAAATATAATTGTAATGCCTGAATTGTAATGCCCATCAAGCAATATGACAGCCATGTCATGTCATTAATAGTTTTTTTGGTATTTTAGTTTTTTTCTAATACCTGCTGGGGAAAAAAAGGACAAGAATCACAGTTATGGGTGCTAAAGCCTTCCAGTTGTTCATTCTCCTTCAGGCTTCCGTGAAGCAGGAAAGGGGAATTGTAGAAGTCATACAACTATGATAGCCAGGGAATCCTCCTTCTTGTGTTTCTTCTCTTAGATTCTTCCTTCCCCCTCTAAGACACTAAGATATTGCAGCCTGCCAGGGTTACTGATGTGGACACTAGGCAACACAAGCTGTTAACTTCTACTAATTCCTTTGTTGTTGTTGTTGAATTAGGTAATATGACAGCTAACATACTGTTACTGATACTTTTGAGTTGTAAAATAGAGTAGTAACAATGGAGAGAGGAACCACACTTAAATAAAAAAGAAAAATTAATTAATAATAAAGACCTTTTCACCTAATTTTAGCCATCTGTAGGTTAGATATTTAACCTGATCAAGTCATTCTAACCAAGAGTGACCAAGAGTCGCTTACGTGTTTGGTACATTGACAAGAACTTCCGACAAATACTTCAGACTAACCACTTCATTATTATCTTATTGTAGTAGGTGAGATGAATCCCACCCATTCCCCCATCTCTATGCCAATAGATGGCACAGGGAGAAAGAGTTGCTCTGCCAATCTCATATGTACAGGTAATGCAACTAGAAGAAAAAAATCTCAACTTTCTTTCTGGTGAGAATTCACCGTGATACATGTTGCCTAAAAGGAACTTAGTTTTCCTAGTATTTGAATTTTGAAAACATCCATACTTCCATAACTTGAACAGCAAAATTTCTTACAAAGTTTCTTGCTAAGAAAGCAAGAGACACAGGTTTTTTTTAATTGGGTACTACTTGTCAAGTCATTGGTAAAAACTATTAAGGTACTGTGAGTCAGTCTGTAAACAATGCTATTTTACTGCAAAGGAACACTGTTTCTGTTGTCTTGAGTGTTTTTACCACCATCAGTCTATTCTACTTTAACACGTATTTCAGTCCTTCTGAGTTACAAAATGTATTTTTGTGGGGTGAAAATTATCTTAGAATAGGCAGCACATAGGCATGGAGGATCTCTAAAAACAGAATTACTAAACATCCACTACACAGAGCCTAGGGTCAACAGGCATTTACTTTCATAACACAGCAATAAAACCTCACTGATGCCATCAGACTAGCGTACTCTGTATTTCCTGCCGTTGGTACAAGTACAGTTCTGTTCAGAACTGATAGTTTACAGGACTTTGACAGGAGCAATGAGGTTGCAGTGTTTTAATAGCAAAGATGCAGTGTTGTAATGCTTCAGTATCTTGTTGTTTTTATTTTATCTAGCAAAACACCAGTCTTTACTTCAATATGATTCCAGGATTGTACGTAAATATCAACTGAACTAGGAAGCTGTGTACAAGCTATGGAGCTTTTTTTTGCTTAGGTCTTTTACATCATTGTATTCATTTCAGAGGCTGCTAATATCAAGATGTTTACAAAACGTAGAAAAAAATCTTTATGTTCTTTAAATTATAATGTAAACTTTGCTTTTCTGAATCTTAACTCTTGCAAAATCATTATATGGGAAGGCAAATCTTAGTCAGCGAGTAGAATGAGCCAGGAGAAACAGTGCTGACATAATAGTAGATGATTTTTAAATCGAATATATTTTTAAGTAATCTCATCAGTTTCAATTGATTTGTAACTTTTGGTTCATTTCCCTTTTTGAAACCCATAATTGTGCTATGTTAATAGTCCGCAGATACAACCATTGCTGAATCACAGCAAATACACTTTATGCCAACTTCTCACTCTCTTGCAAAGCTCCTTGAAAATCAATTTAATACACTTTCATGGTCCCACCCTCGAACTGCTTTTATTTAACAATTATTAACAATTCTCCATCTGGCAACAGTACACAAATTTGTGAATATACTTAGAGAAGACATATTACTAACAAAAAATTACTTTTCCAAAGATCCTACTAAAAATACCTTTCCCCTTTAGTCTCAATTTTATTGTGGATCTTCAAGATGGGAAAAATATGGCAGCTGTACCTCGAAAACTATTCATTTTGGAAGTCAATATAGTTCTGCAGTCACCTCTCTGTAATGACGCTGCCTTGTCTGAAGAGGTCACTCGCACACAGCACGGGCAGGGTTCTCGCAGGCTGGATTTCTTCTAAGGGCCGAGCCGCACAAGAGGAAGTATAGAGCCCCTTCGCTAGTGAGGGTTGTTGGGGAGCCAATAGAACAGCCAAGACTCATTCAGTGGTTTAGAGACTGAGCTAACCGTGTAAGGACACGGCAAATACTTGCGTGCTGTTTGGCTTAGACTCCAAAGTCCTGTCTCTGAATCTTGGGGAAAAGTGGGGGCTCTTTCCTTTAGAAGATAAGGAAGCGTGCAGAAAAATTTGTAGTGGATTCTAGACTGTAATAGCATTACTCTTAACTTCTAAACAGTTACATAATATCACATATGCACATCCCTTCTTCTCCTTCTGGAGCTGAAAGGGAGTTTCATGGTATATCTTGAATATCCAGTAAACAGCTAATAAGCTGCAGTGGAATAAGACAAGCCTGTTTAAAACCACTGATGTATTGCAGAGCAAGTGAAGAATGCTTGCTGTTTGTGCCACTTTCGGGAACATTTCTGTAAATTTGAGTTTTATATGGTTTAAAAAAAAAAAAAAAAAAAAAGTAAACCACCAAAGATACAATACTAATTGACCATTCTATTGTGTTTAGGTAATAAAAAACATCTAATTTTCTAAACCACTACAGTTAGACAACTGTTTCATTAGACTGAATTTCTGATTTGTAGTACCCTTGAAAAAAATCTTTGGATCATAACCATATGAATTGAAAAGATTTAAATAGCTACCATTTTCTGAAGAAACTGGCCAGATGGAAAAAGGTGTAAAAGATAAAGTATTTTGTGAAAACCGCTGAATAGGTAGAAGACAGAAATGTTATTGTTGTTATTGCCAAAAGAAGGGCTATAGAACAAGCTGAACAGTTAGTTGGTGTGTGAGGTGTAAGAGCCAGCCACCTAGCATATGCAAAACTTGCTCAACAGGAGATGCAGATAGGGGTATGAGCCAAGATTACCATGCTGTACATTTGCACATAGCAATACAATCTGCAGAAATTGGGCTTCAGTTCTGATTTTTCCAAGAAAAACCAATTTCAATAACATAGAGCCACCGCAAATAATATTTTTGGAACTCTATGTGGTAAGTGTGATAAATGTAGAGAGCAGCTGGGGTTTTGTTTTGTCTCAGCTGTGAGGAAAATAACCAGAAGCCATAGTTCCTAAAGTCATGATGAAATAACAGTGGTTTAATGGTGACAAGAAAAGCACTAACTAAATTGTTATTTTTCCCAGCACCCAAAAAATTGTCCAGCCTAGTAATGAACACAGCTGATATGTAGGCAGAATCAAGCACTGGTAGCCACGAGTTTATCCAACTGATCTACAGCAGGGTAAAAGGCCTTCAAAAGAAACTACTTGGGTATTTCTGACTGTTTAGCATGTTATTGTTTTTCTATGCATCACATTTTATTCTGAATGCCAATAACCTTTATAACTGGCTTTCTTCCCTTTTCATAGCTTTCTTGGAGGTAAACTTCCCAGACTCCTCAACCTATCCAAATTCAAGCTAGAATCCTGCCTTAACCTGCTACCCTACTTATAAGGCTAAGAACAACAAATTTATAGGATCTTATTATAAGCAAAGAAAACATGAAATGTAGTGTAAGAAGAAGGTTTCTATTTGAAGGTTATGTAACTAGGCAGGCTTCTTAAATTTTAAGTTCCTTAGATGTTCATAGCTGTATCATATAGAAAGTAAAAACTATAAGTATTACAGTTTAAGTGACAAAACTTGACCAAAATAACTTTGTTCTGCAAGAGTAAAATAAGTAAACTTTGATAGAAGAATTTTAACTAGTATCTTAGGGTTGAATCCCAAAAAAAAACCAATCCACTAAATTTCAAGAACCAACCCATTTCCTCAAAATTCAATGCCTAACTTACTAGTTCTACTATCAGAAAGTTAGATATCTAACAACATAGATTTTGTCACTGGTCAGAACAATTTTAACATGGCTGAACAACCCAGATTCCAATCTAAGACCTAAGAAAGTATTGGGTAGTTTGAGAAGTTCTAGGATATGTGTCTTTTAAAGGTCTAAAGCATATAAAATATAAGTTGAAACAGAAATTTTCAATATTATTCTCCAAACTATTGTATCAGTCAGAAGCTCTCCTTTAAAGTGCATCAGCAGCATAGTATTTAAAGTACACAAGTTAACATTGAGCTAGCTAAAGCAAATCTCTGCTGGGAGTGACTTAGACCTCTTCAAGCATTTACCTCACTACCTGAATAATTGATGACTTCTGATGTCCGCCCTGAGCTATGATTAAAGTATTCATCTAGATTCTGTGGCATAACAGGTATTGAAATGTTATTTTTCTAAATTTCACTGTAACAATTACCCCAAATCCCCACCTAGAAACATTACTTGCATGTAACTATTGTTAGAAAATATAGAAACAAATGCAAACTACAACACCTAAATTTATAATAAAACTCAAACTACCTTGATTTCTAAAACTGCACAAAACTTACCAAGTTTTCCAGCCTTTAAAAGCTTTGAAGTCTGGAAACATGCAAAAAAACTGTCTCTACCCTAGTCTTCCTATAATGAAGGGCCTGATCCCTCAGTACTCTAATCAGGCACAGCTGCAGAGAACATTAGACATCAGATTAAGTAATGCTTAACACAGATCTACACAGCTGGGTGGAAATCCATGTGTACAAGAGAATAGTGATTGAACTACCTAGATAGCAGTTGGGAGATTTTTAGTCTTGGGAATGTTAAGGGTGTCACAGTCATACTTTCTGGACAGGTAGGGAGCCTGTGGTTTAGAGGTAACATTAGTTTTGTTAAAGTCCCTCAGTGTGTGAATTGTGCTTGTAATGAAACACTAGTGTCTTGGTCAGAGATATGGGTGTTCTACTAGTTCTGTAATGGTAAGGCTTAAATGCTACTCCTTTTTATAAACTTTGAGTAACTAGTTATGTATATGTGTTAAGGGAATATATTTAACAACATATTTGATAATCTTAGGTGTCTTTAAGTAAAAAAAACCAAGCTGTTTCTTGGGTATGTTCCTCACTTCTTTGTACAAGTTCTTTAATAGTCACCTTCAGAACTATTACTTTTCTACCTGTAACCATTCAGGTTAGAGTTTAGAACCAGGTAGTTCAGGTCCTGTTTTTCAAATATTTTCATAAACTTAAATACATTCTTATGTTATTTAAAATAGAAACTTTAGTGAAGCTATTTTATGATGACCTTGTTTAAAGTATTTAGGCCCAAGAACTAACCTTGCTTCTGAACAATGTAGTGCTTAATGTGTCTTAACAACAGATTTTGCTAGATTATAAGCATTATGGTAACTACAGTGTTTGCAGAAATACTTTATAAAAAAATTAAAAGGATTAGTAGGTGTTCTATGTGTCAGGAGAAAGCTCTTGTGACTTGAAAATTATTAACTGACAATTCCATTATTTTTGTACGGTAAAAATAAAATATTCTTTTCTCGCAATATTTCTTGTATGTGTGTTTTAAAATGAAGCTCACTAGTTTTTGAGGGAAGACAGAAATAGGCAACAATTTTGTTGCAGAAACTGAAGTACTACTTTGTTCCAGAGATAGTATTGACTATATGAATGTTTTATTTCTGAATTTTTGCAATTTTTTTATTGAGAATTGTCGTTTAAACTCATTACTAATACTGTAGTTATAACAAAGTGCCTCTCCTCATGGTTTGGTTTTTTTTTTTTTTTTTTTTTAACATACCCATCTCCTCATGTGTTTCTCTAGATGCTCTAGCAACCTTACAATTTTATCAGAGGTCTCCTTGCTTTAGTGAATCTCTAATAGCTTTTATTCAGGTATTGATAGTTTTAGGATGAAGGGACATTTTTCATTTTAACTGAAATTTCTATAAAAAGCATTTTAACAACATTTAAACACAGCAATTCTATCATGCTTCACTTTTGTTTTTGGTCTGTTGGTCTACTGGATTTTCTGTTTATTGTGTGTATTTGTGGTGGCTTTACTTTAGTTTATTACCAAATACAATATTTTAAAGTAAGGATTGATCTAAAAAGCTTCCTTAGCTTATGCAATAGTTTTTATTCCATTAATTCACAGTGTTGTTATAATTGTTTATTAATGTTTAGAACAGTGTGACAAGAAATAGTGGTTCCTTTTTATTATGCAACCTTTTGTAAACAATAAGTATTTCCAGAATCTTTTGTATTTATTTCCAAAGTGAGACAGTTTATGGAGTTGGTTGTTAAACTGCTCCTAAATGTAAACATTTTTCTTGTATTCTGCCCGTAGGCCAACTGGTTCTCATTATGAAACTATTTTGCCCAATAAACATACTTTCATACAGAATCTACAACACTCTTCTACTAATCATTTCAGAGTAGAATCCCATTAATTTGTTTCCTTGTTAGTCTTCTGCAAAGAGAGAGTACTTGTTAAGAATGGAGGAAGATTCTTGCACCTAAGGAGTTTCTTGGGTCAAAAGTGTTACCTTTGTAGATTTGGATGTTTTTCTCTGTGTGGAGCATTGAAGATAATCTGAAAGTATAAACAGCATGTGCAATATTGCTGAGTCTAAATAGAAAAATGTTGTTAGCCATTTTGATCTGGTAGTGCATTCATTTCAGAAATCTGCTCAGCAGTAATGTGTTGTCATTTAGTGTTTTATTTGCATTCAAATTAAGACATGGTATCTGCAGACATGAAAACAATATGTCAGCAACCTCAATAGTTTTCTGTCACAATAATATTTTTTTCTTACTCTTTCTTATGTCAATACCCTCTGCTTTACTTTTGCTTTTCTTTTTTCTTCGTTTACAAGTCAAAATAGTTATCTGCAGTCTTGACCTTGTTATTGAAACTAGGACTGCTCTTTCAAATTGGATTTAGGAATAGAATTCCAGCTCAGTTACTTTATTTTTCTCTATTTGTGAATACCAGTGTCTCCGTCTTGGTGTGTTTCTGATTACATTACTGAAGTTTAAAAGAATATCGGTTGACTTCTTTGCAGTTTTGTTCTGCTTTGTCTACCTCTCAGTAAAAGTTCCTTGCAATACTCCATAAATAAATAACATATTAATTAATATTTGTAAAAAGACTCAAAAATCAGATGAAAATGGTATGAAAGTACATTTTAAACTGAGTCTATGCTTGAAGGCTAATGTGAAAAGCTGAAAAGTAAATTAATAAAAATTACTCTTCCAAAATAAGAAACATGATGCTGCAATCTTCATAATGAAAAAAAAAAAAAAAAAAAAAGGAACTTTTGCCTTTTATTTACACAGGAATTGAATGAGACTTGGATGAACTCTAAAATATCAAGGCACCACATGTTTTCAGAAAGTTCTTTCACCTTGCTAGCTACCATATTAAACATTTTAGTTTAAAAACTAAGCTTAATTGAAATAGTTATAAAATACTGAAACAAAGACAGAGGCGGTATTCGAAGATGTTGCTTTTACTTCATGTTTCAGCAGTTATTTGTATAAATCTTATATACTGTTTCTGGGCCTTTCCAGTATTGTGCAAAGCATCAACAGCTGAGAAATCTGACAATGTACAAATACATCAGCAATCTACTTGTCACGAACTGGTTGAAACTATTGATCTGTGAAAATTAAAACTAAATCTAGAGGCGAAATGGAACAGAGGTGGGAACGAACCCACATTTTAGAAGTGGGCTGGTTTTTTTGTACTGAAATGTGAAGAAAAATGAAGTAGTGAGGCTTTTCATGGAGACAAATGTTTAGAGTTGGTAATTCTGGCATCATGACTTATCAATGTAAAATATGCAGTGCTTTTCAAAATCCTATTTAAAATGTTATGCTTAATGTTCTTTCACATGTTTGCTCATTTGCCTCAAGGCAAAATCTTGGATTATTTAAGTTTCTTGAGGGTAGTTATAGAAGTTTAACAATGTTACTTAAACAGGACATACCTTGTAAGATACAATATGTTGCTTTATAAATATAAATTAAGTAAATACAATTATCACTTTGAAACTTGATGCTTTAAAAACTCTTTACTAATAAGAAACTGTCATGTCTGAAATATGCTCTGTAAATGCATACTTGACAGTGTGAAAGCTAACTTCAGAGAACTGAATGATGAAATTGAACAAATAGGACTTTTCTGCAAACATTCATAGTTGATGACTGAAGATGTTAGACTTTAGTTCATGCAACTAGAGCTGACAGGACTTTGAGGGAGGTAGAGAAGGCTATGGACTAAAAGCTTATAAAAGATGAAACGTAAAAGAAACATTGTTAAACAATATTGAAAATTGAACTTGTTTTATAAGTTCTATAACCCATCTGGAAAGTGTGTTCTTTCTAACAAGTGTTGTGGTTTGATAGGGCTCTGTTAAGTGGACTGTAAACTTGGATCATTTGATAGGCTATGGGCTTAGCCTTTCAGCCCATGCAAAGGTAAAGGCAGAAATAAAAGAAATTCCCTTGCCCACCTACTCCCTGTCTCATATGGAAATAAGAGAGTAAGTCCTTCCCATAATATCTGTATTTCCTTCACTGGGCGCAGAGATGTAAAGTGAATAGGAAAGTTAAGGCATTAGCAGTGCTTTGTTTTTATACCTTGTACAATTGTGCCCACATTTTGAGGTGGATGGTGCAAACAGCAGTAAACAGACCTGTTATTTCTGTTAACCCTCTGAAAATCTTCCTTTCACTGAAACCCGTCACTATGATCAACAGTGAGGCTGGTAGAAATAAATAAATAAATGGAAATCCTGGGTAGCCTCTTAGGGTATGTGGGAGAGATGTTCAAGGTTTATAGTGATGAAAGCAGCCTGTTGTTCCTGCTTTGGGTGGAACTTTACAAAACCTCTGAAGATACGCTATATGCAGAACAGCTGTTTTGTTTATATCTGAGGCATTATAATGGTTTCTTGCCATGTTACTTATTCACAAAACACTTCATGTTGTCATGAGTTCTCACATTCCATGTTGTCCTGGTTTCAACTGGGACAGAGTTAATTTTCTTCACAGTAGCTGGTGTGAGGCTGTGTTTTGGATTTGTGCTGAGGAGAAGGCTGATAACATACTGATGTCTATAGTTGCTCCCAGGACAGTCAAGGACTTTTCAGCTTATCTGCTGTGCCAGTGGCTGCAGGTGCAGTAGAAGCTGGGAGGGAGCATAGCCCCAACTACTGGCTTAGGATTAGACCTTAGGTTTAGGATTGAGACCCAAATTGGCCGATGTTATATTCCATATCATGCACGTCATGCCCAGTATATAGATGAAGCTCTGTTCAGAAGTTTGTTCTCTCTCTGGGTCAACTCTTGTCACTGAGATCCGCTGCTTCGGAGCCGACCCAGCTCCGATAGACCAACTGATCCAGAGGTACAGGGGGGTCTTTGTGAAATTCGTTCGATAGGAGAACCTGGAGACAGTGGTGTAACCTGAATCCCGCTGCCAGCTCTCCTGAGAGAGGCTGACGTGGCATGGGAGTTGTAGGGCAACTGGGACTACACAGCAC
>NW_010124513.1:0-216 GCF_000699245.1 Pterocles gutturalis
CCCACCCCCTTGGAGTCCCTGGCCCTCTCCTACTCGCAGCTCGACCGCTTGGACATGGACTACTTCACCCGGAGCCCCCGCCTGCGAGAGCTGCAGCTGAGCGGCAACAAGATCAAGTTCATCCCCTCAGAGTGGAGATGCCCCCGCTTGGAGGTGCTGGCCATCGACGGCAACTCCTTTGGCATCATCAACCGCGGCTCCTTCGTCAACATGCCG
>NW_010124514.1:0-9470 GCF_000699245.1 Pterocles gutturalis
TTCTCTCCCTTCCATCCCGCTGAGGGGGGACTGAGTGAGCAGCTGTGTGGTGCTTATTGCCAACTGGGGTTAAACCACAACACATGCCAATTCATTATGTTTAGCATTTAATTTACTGATGGGTTATGCAATATTATGAGTAGTGAAGTCTGTGGTCCAAAGTATCCTTTTCTTTTGATCTCTACTGAAGTCATACTTCTCTTTCAAATTAAGATGCAATTATAGCTGTTAACCTTCATCAGTCTTTGACTCTTGCTTTGGATCATAAAATAAAGACATGTTTGTATTTAAAGTCCATAAAAGACTTAAAAATCTTAAAATAACATGTATATTTTAGTTAGGTTAAAGGGGAATCTACTAAATATATTTAGTATTTCAACTGTTGACTGTCCAGATCAAATTCAGGAAAGCAGAAAAATTACAATTTCTACGAAAGATAAAAGACTATTTTTATTTTTATGTTTAAAACTTACAGAGCTTTTGTAAATGTTCATAAGACAAACTGCAAATACAGTTCTCATAATGAAATATATATAGTTAACCTCATGAAATATAACAAGGCCAAGTGCAAGGTCCTGCACGTGAGTCGAGGCAATCCCAAGCACAAATACAGGCTGGGCAGAGAGTGGATAGAAAGCAGCCCTGAGGAGAAGGACTTGGGGGTATTGGTGGATGAGAAGCTGAACATGAGCCAGCAGTGTGTGCTTGCAGCCCAGAAAGCCAATTCTGTCCTGGGCTGCATCAAAAGCAGCCTTAGCAGCAGGTCGAAGGAGGTGATTCTCCCCCTCTACTCTGCTCTTGTGAGACCCCACCTGCAGTACTGTGTTCACATGTGGGGCCCCCAACATAAGAAAGACCTGGACCTGTTGGAGAGAGTCCAGAGGAGAGCCACAAAATTAGTCAGAGGGCTGGAGAACCTCCCCTATGAAGACAGGCTGAAGGAGTTGGGGTTGTTCAGCCTGGAGAAGAGAAAGCTCTGAAGGGACTTAGGAGGTTCCACTTGAATATGAGAAAAAACTTCTTCACGGTGAAGGTGACAGAGCACTGGAACAGGCTGCCCAGAGAGGTTGTGGAGTCTCCTTCTCTGGAGACATTCAAAGCCCTCCTGGATGCGTTCCTGTGTGATCTGATCTAGGTGTTCCTGCTCTGGCAGGGGGATTGGACTAGATGATCTTTCGAGGTCCCTTCCAATCTCTAACATTCTGTGATTCTGTGATTCTGTGACTTAATAGAGGCCTTCCAGTACCTGAAGGGTGCCTACAGGAGAGATGGGGAGGCACTCTTTATCGGGGAGTGTAGTGAGAGGACAAGGAGTAACAGGTATAAGCTGAAAGAGGGTAGATTTAGACTAGACATTAGGAAGAAATTTTTCACTGTGAGGGTGGTGAGGCACTGGAACAGGTTGCCCAGAGAAGCTATGGATGCCCCATCCCTGGAGGTGTTCAAGACCAGGCTGGACGAGGCTTTGAGCAACCTGGTCTAGTGGAGGGTGTCCCTGCCCATGGCAGGGGGGTTGGAACTTGATGATCTTTAAGGTCCTTTCCAACCCAAAACATTCTATAATTCTATGATTCTATGATCAAGATGTAAACTCTGTACAACTAATTAAATCTTAAGGTAAGATATTTAATAGAAAAAAAGTCAGAATAATACCAAAGCTAATATTTAAAGGGAAGGACAGATACGTGATAACAAATAAAAATAGAGATTAAAAAGCCAGCTTTCACAGAATTAATGAAAAGCCTAATTTAATTAAGATGGTCACTTCTGATTGTCAGTCAAAGATGATCTCCCAGCAGCAGCAATGCTGTGTTAATTTATATTTGTCTCTTTTAATTTTAATAAACTGGTACAACTGTGAAAAGTAAATATAATATAAAAGCCTGACCAAATTGTCTGGAAAACTGTACCTGCCATATTAACAAGGGGGTGAGAGAGAGCAAGGTATAGAGTTAAAGAAAGAAAACAAAAATCTGTCTCATCTGTTTTTCTTTCCTCTCATTCATGCACCAACACACATGTTTAAATTAACCTCTGCAAAGGGCAGATTAAGAACAGTGGCTCAAAGTAAAGAACGGTATAAAGAAGGAAGCAAGTTCACTCACTGGTCCCTCTCTGTACATAGCAAACATCATGTATGTCCTATGAAGGAAAGGGCAAGATTCAACTCAGTCTTAGGGAATTATAACACAAGAAATGTTTCATTCAGTTTTTCTGTAAGAGGAAGAGGAATATATTTGCATCTCAATTAGGATTGACCATTTCTTTTGGTCTGGCTACTCTGGTAGGTATTATGCACATCCGTGTGTGGTGCAGGACCTCAAGGTGGGTAGGTCATCCTTTCTCCCATACACATTTTCCAGAACATATCAAGCCTAGGTTAATATGTCAGTTTTACACATACTGATGCTTGTACTTGGTAGTGGATCCAGAAGTATAGAGTAGGCTTCTATATATGGGCTTCTTAACAGAGTAAAGGTTCTGATTTCCAATGAGTTAGTCTGCAATGCACTTAGGACAACTGACACTTCTGCCACCCTCTAAATGGGTATTACTTAGTGCATCACTGGAAGTGGATTATTAACCAACAACTTCCTCAGCTCACTTTTTTTTTGAAGTTATATTAACTTGTTTTAAATGCAGTCCAGCTATTGCAGGACAGCTATTGGAGTGGGACAACTGTTCAAAGAGATTCTTTTGAATATTTTTGTGGTAATACAGAAATCAGCTAAAGATTCTTGGTATAGCAAGTATACAGAAAGTGTACAAAATAGAAGGGAAATGTGCTGACTGTTGCAAATACAGCCTTATCACTAGTCACACTCAAGACTTCTGGGATAATTATCAGAGACTTCAGACTTCATGGGCTATGCAAAGACTTTGCTCTAACAGCCTGATGGCACCATTACACACTGGAAAGAAGTTATAGTGATACAGAATCAAGGTGTTATTCCTGTCTAGGTTGTTACAAGTCTAGTAACCACTCAGTTGTGTATTAGCAGTGGTTGGCATTGGTATTAATGGAGATATGCAATGTTGTTATTGCAGCTATTTATTGCAAGCTATGAACATAAGATAAAACCTGACTTTTGGAAAATTGTCTCTCCAGACAGCTGTGGTGTCATGACACTTTCCTTCAGTCTGCATATCATCTTCCTGTCATGCAGACTTGAAGCTGCTAGTGAAGATGTTAGTAGTTAAAAGTACTGGTTTTGGCCTTTGCTGTGACAGCAATTCCATGAAAACCACTGCAGGAAACACTGTCAAGATCCAAGACACCAAGATCCTGAGAGGATCTGAGATTTGGCCTTTACAAGTTTGGACTAACTGGTACAATATTCCTTCCCAATGATTCAGCCACAGGTAGGGTATTTCAACTCCATCTAGCATTGCTGTAGCCGCAGAAGTGCCAGGCAGAAGCAGCAAAGGCAGAGCACATTATACATGACATTTACAGTAAGCCTTTGAAAGACCGACACAAACAGTTCTGGAGGCTCCTGTCATTGCTGCAAGACCCCAAGTATTTCACACAGTCCAGACTTTGCTCACATTCTGCTCCCTGCAAAAACTGTTCTCTGTCGTTTTACAATGCACAAGCCACTCAAGCAGAAATATTAATGATGTATTCAATTTGCTATGAAAAAAGACTGTATTAGATTAGTATTAGAAATTATTAGACATTTTTGGGAAGATAAATTTCACAATAGGTAAATCACTACCATCATCGATTTGGATGAAACTTTCTGAGAGCATAGGATACCATTTCATCAGCTGGCGGAGGCTGCTTGCTTAGGTTTTCATTTTAATGAACGTCATTTAGTGTAGCACAGAGGTTTTGCTATCTTACAGCACAATAGACAGCAGCCAGTACTGTAAACACAGAGTTTTATTCATCCTGGAAATTTATTCAAGATCCTGCTCAGATCTGCCAAGAACTGAACAGAAATAAAATGTGTGCTTTAAACTATGAATATAGAGATTTTCTGTTTGGATAATAACTTCGTATGAACAACAACAGGAATCTGAATGCATTGATATTCTGATATGCCTTCTAGCCTTCCACCATTTTCCTCAGAGAAGAAAGCAACTGAAAAAAACCCTTTTGGTTCATTATAGCAAGAACACTCCTGTACCACTTCTATTTCCATACCCATATAGGTAGAAACATATACTTCATGGATATCAAGTCTTTTTTGTAACAACATATGCACTCTGGGAATAATAGAATTCTTTTTCTGCTATAAGAGGAGAAGTTTTAGAGTGGCTTCATTTTTAATTTAGAATTATTTAATAGTATTTTCCTTGCAGAAAATAATGTTTTAAGATTGGCAATACTGCAAATTGTCTGTGTCAAATACTCTGGCATTCATTAAAAGACATTCACATACTTGTGGGATTCATGAAAGCTGGGCCTTTACTCTTCATTGAGAGCTCTACAGTTTCTTTTCACTTCTTAGTTTTTGGGTCACCTGATCTGTTTTTTCTGTTAGTAATTTTTAGGATAGGTGGCAGGAATTTTTTTTTTTTTAGTCTATAGGGAAAGGTATTATATGAAAATATTTGTAAATTTATGTAAATGCATTCAATTTAAAACTTAAAACAACTGACCAGCATGTGATATAAAACTGTCTTTGGAAACCTGCCTCTGGACTTAGGCATTGAAGTCTAAGTTTTATCTTCAAGAATTCTGCTCAGTTTCCATCTAGCTCTGGAAGGCATTTGCTTTAGCTACATTTCTGTAGCTCATTTGTGGTCTTTTACAGAATTTTGTATTTGCAGGTTGTCATGGTTTAACCCTGGAAGGTAGTAATCACCACACAGCCACTCAGTCACTCTGTTCCAATGGGAAGCAGGAGACAATCAGAGGGTAAAAGTGAGAAAACTCAGGGGTTGAGATAGGGACAGTTTAATAAGTAAAGCAAATGCAGCACATGCAAGCAAAGCAAAATAAGGAATTCATTCACTACTTTCCATGGACAGGCAGGTGTTTATCCATTTCCAGGAAAGCAGGTCTCCATCACACGTAACAGTTACTTGCCATCACTCTGAATGTCCCTCACCTTCCTCCTTCTTCCCCCAGCTTTTATTGCTGAGCCCAATGTCACGTGGTATGTAATATCCCTTTGGTTAGTTGGAGTCAGTGGTCCCAGCTGTGTCCCCTCCCAGTTCTCTTGTTCACCCCCCAGCCTACGCACTGGTGGGGTGGTGTGAGAAGCAGAAAGGACCTTCACTCTGTGTAATCACTGCTCAGCAATAACGAAAACATCCCTATGTTATCATCACAAATCCAAAGCATAGCCCCATGCTAGTTACTATGAAGAACTTTAACTTTATCCCAGCCAAAATCAGTACATGGGTACGTTTGTGCGTGACACCTTAGGGCCCACGATAGCCGAAGCCATAAGAGTTTATGAGATGGCAACTCCTAACTTCTGCTGCTAATCAAATCTGCAGGTTTAAGTGAGATCATGAAACTTCTGTCTCACAAGCTTTTCTACTCTTTTTGGCTTAGATTCTCTCATGTCGTTTAGTGCTCCTCTGGAGAGTATACTCATCATCTGAACAAGTGATATAATCTCCTCCACTATCTCCACTGTCTGCCTTCTGCTCTGGGCTTGGCCTCAGGCTCCTTCATTCTAATATATCTGGTGAAGGACCTTTTCTCCATCCCCTGAAATGTGCAACTCACTACTCATCTGCATCATCTTGATTCAAAATGTACTCTTCCCTCTACAAGTGATTGTGGGGAGTTAAATTTTTGAGAAGTAGCCTGAACATTTTTAGAGTACAGAAGATATATTTTTGGAGCTGAAAGAATTTCTGCCTTAACTGTCTGTGGCATTGATATGATTGTAATTTGAAAGAGTAGAAAAAGAAATTCCTGCATTAAAAATGGAAACTGCATCTTGGTGCGAGCATTCATAAAGAGTTCACAGATATCAACCAGAAATCATCTGCTGTTTTAAGACATTTCCCAAATTGTCACACAGGAAGAAGCAATAAAAATGTTTTGTAAATATGAGACAAAATGTCTGCAGTATATAATTTTTAACAAGTGGTGATATAATTTCTTTGCATTTCACTAATAATCAAATAGCTATATGTGGAATTACCAGAGACTGAAATTTACACATCTATCAAAAATAGATCAATGATTAAAATAAAGTATCCTTTTATTTCTCAAAGGCTACTCTCTTGCAATAATGAAACCAAGTGAAGTCACAACATTACAGGCCAATCATCAATTCTATTCCAGCTGCTTTGAGACATTGCAGCTGAAAAAGCAAAAACAAAGCTTAATATTGTTCACTTTCCAACACATGCATACAGGATCTTCTGGGAGAAGTGGAGAATGACCTTAAGCTCTGGTACCTCTCAGCTGCCAGAATAGCTCCTTGGGCAGCCAGGTTGCTGTAAATTGCAGTATGGATCAGATTGCCTGTGGCTGATTCTAAAGTCAAGGGAATAAAAATATGGTTTTGTTTCCATTTTCTCATCTGTGCCAGCTGAGGAGCCAGCCTTAAAAGTTCACTGCTTGCTAAAGGCATACAAGGGTGCCACAGACAGAGCTGATAATCATGTCTGCCTGAAGGACTGAAGGCTAGCAGCTAGACTGTGAACTGGCACATTCACTTGTGTCCTTCTGTTTGTACAATACTTTGTGCAATTAATATTCAGTGTTTTCTGGTACCTTTATATACCCTTGTACTGCAAATAAATAGTGCTATACTATATGTATGTGAGCAAGAGAGAATATTCCTCAGTATCCATCCAATAAACTGTCAATATTTTACAAATATTGAATATTCTGAGAACTAAGAAACATTGACATGAAGAGAATGTCTATGCAACTCAAGACAGAAAAACTAACAATATGCTTAAAAATCTGAAAAATTATAACATTTAAAAATATTCTGGAAATGTATTGTTTTCTAAGAAGAAAATTAAAAAATATGTAATAATGTTTTACATTGCTTTTTAAGAAATGCAAATTAATTCTTTTTTTTTTTCAGTTATTTAATTTCAATTTAAAAAAAGATTTCTCTAAGCTTTTAGATGTTCACTTTGATGGATTTCACCTCAGACACAAGCTAGCCCACAAATTCAGCTATGTCCACCCCATTTCAGTAAGCATTCAAGAACAATAGTACAACTCCTCGTGAGATTCAGCATGCTGTGAGCTCTGCTATACAATGAGTCGTTCCTCAGATGTCTCAGGTCAACAGTGAAATTTATTGATAAACATGTATCATGGATCTACCTCAGTAGCCTTCTATGTTTAGTTCTTACATATATACACTCACACAGGAAGGAGTATTAAAAATCTTTCTATTTAGAACTTACATTGTAAAGACTTTTTGAAAGTATATAAAAGCAAGATGCTGTGAAGTCTACAAAATGAAACCAATACTCCCATGATACATCTATTATAGAAGAAGTAAAATATTATAAGTGGTAAATATCAATGTATATTCCTTTACCCTTAAGAATTTAGTCCTACAAAGAAACAGCACAAATCTTTTTCAAGTTTTATGAGAGCTTCTTTAAATATTTAGACTTGGGAAAGCCACTTCTTTTCTACCTCAGGCCACTGAAAGAGGAATTTTCCTTTAGTCTTTTTGAAACATGAAAGGGGCAAGATCACTAACATCAGAAGTGTCCTCCCTTTTCTCTAAGAATGGTTCTTTCAAATCTTCAAACAAGAAAATACTTTCCTCT
Organism: Pterocles gutturalis; assembly: GCF_000699245.1. Taxonomy (NCBI): domain Eukaryota; kingdom Metazoa; phylum Chordata; class Aves; order Pterocliformes; family Pteroclidae; genus Pterocles; species Pterocles gutturalis. Next base: position 7,720 of record NW_010124514.1, read on the forward strand.
ATAGTTTCCTGATCTTCCACAAGATGTTGAGCCACATACAGTGCTTTAATCCCACTGGGTTCTGTGTGCATGTGTGTGTGTGCTGGTGTGGCCATGTCTGGATGTATGTTAGAGGAAAAGATAACTCACTTTCAAGCACTGTGAAGATTATAAGAAAGGATATTTTAGTTATATGTTATTACTTTACCTAGTCTGACTGCTTATGTGGTCAAGAATTAAGAACCATAAAATATTTTAATTTATTACATTAAAATAAAACAAGGAAAAACTGTACCATAAAAACTATACCATAAAAAGGATAACACAATTCTGTTCATTTTTTGACAATGGCTGTATCCAGACTCCCATCATTTTGCAAAATCTCACCTGCTTTTAAATACCTTGGGAAAACAATGTATGATTACTATTTAATGTATAGTGGCTACTATACATTAAGGGAGCACCCAGTGCTCATCCTCTCAGCAGTCTTCAGCCTTTCACACCCTACCTTCACAGTAGGCTACAGAATACAAAGCATGTAAAAAATGCAATGACTGAATGAGGAAAAAAAATCCTGGATCTGTGCCCTGTCCTAGGTTGTAAACCATCAAAATTCAAGCTGAAGGGAATCATGCTAAACATCTTTGTGAAACCTAACAGTAACAGTACAGAAAAAAGATGAGGTTGGACTCTCAAAGAGTCAGACCCCAATAGTTCAAGCCATAAAGTCTTAGATTAGATCAGACTTGAGTGGTAATTAGATCCTCAGGCCTTACAATGGTCCTGCAAACTTTCTCCTTCTATGTCCAGGGCAGTGTCTTGCTTACATAATTAAAATGAGTTACTTTTATACACTTTTTAAACATCTTGAAAAATGCCTTACATACCCTGCTAAAGGAAATAGTCCTGTGGTGACATAAGGTTAGCAGATTTACTTCAGTCACATGCACTTACTGAACTTTTCAAAGTGCTCGACACTAAAAGCTACTTATACATAATTTATGTCATACTTGCAGGCTGAACTCTGTTCTCATACTTCATGCCTGCCATTCTCATGAGTATAATAGCAATAATCCATCATGTATATGTATAGCATTCTGATGCTGTTTGGAGGTTGATGAGGATAAAGATACAATGAAAAGATAAATAGATGGTGGTTGTACCAAAGCCCTGGGTTTATTAGAATTTGAGAGGGGAAACTTTATTCTTCCATATCCACATTAACTCTTGGGTGCCTTTTTTTTCATTGCAGTGCAGTACTGAAGTGGTACATGTTAACTGTCCATATTTCCTTATAGGACATGCTTAATTAACACAAATTCCAATTTTCTTTTGTTCTTATTAGGGCAATTCTATAACTGTCATAAATACCTTTAGCCCTCTTGGAGCCACTGGGGTTTTGCAAATTTGCAGTAGCTGTGGAGCTGGGCTTTATATGTATACTTTATTCCCAGTAGCATCAGGGTAAATAAACAAATATTTGTATTTAAATATTACCATTTTGAAAGGCTTTATTGAGAGATAGCTGATGTTGTGGAGTAAATTCCATTATGGTAGTATATAGGACTGCATATACTCTTTTCTCAACATAACAATGGAGGCCAAGAGGTGTGATCCTTCTCAGCAACTCTTCCAGAAGGCTAGACCTGTGCAACATGCCTTTTTAAGGCACCATGTGGATGGCCTGAACTCCATCTTCTTTAATGTAAGCCTATCTGTTTCTTTCCACAAACAAAAAGAGAAAAACTAAGGATTAAAATAATCAAGTAGGG
>NW_010124514.1:9501-12674 GCF_000699245.1 Pterocles gutturalis
ACCCAAACACGTAAATTTAAACAGAGCTGACCATAAATTTTTACATGTCAGTGAATGCATGGTCACTTTCGGTTGCCTCTATCTGTCTCAAACCTTTCCTTAATTTTTTTGAAAAAGTGTACAAGACTGGCAAAGATTTACAGGTCTCTAATGTTTACGTTTTGTTGGTTCACTACGGACACACTGAAAAGCAAAAGCTTTCATTTTATATTTTCAGTTATATTAGCAAAGCCTTAATGGAAACTCTACAGAAATCATCTATAAACTAATTGCATTGTCCTCTGAGTAACTCCTTTCACATGACCAATTGCATAAAGAGAAAAAAAAAAAAAAAAAGTAATGATTTAACCAGACTATCCTGCTAGCAGAAAATATTAAATACAAATGCTTCTAGAACTTTGCAGCTTTGTGGTTCGTAAGTACTGATCTCAATGTTTACATTGTCCAGTAAGAAAAAAAAAAAAGGATCATCTGAAAATAATGTGCAGTAATTTTATCTTATACATTAAGTTTTTTAAAGTTATAAGTGGTTATTTAAGATATATTGAAGATATGTTACTAAGTGGCACAGTTTTCAGAGATTAGCTCTAAATAAAGTTAGTTAGCTTTGAATAAATTGTTCTGAATAAATCAAACCATTTTTCTGGGATAGAGTAGCTCCCATGCAGAGACACCGACAAGCTATGAATCAGAGTTTCCCACTGAGAAGTAGGACTAATTAGGCAGGTGGAGTGCTGTACTAACGTGACTATGCTGCCCTTCATTCTGGTGGTGGTTTGGAACCATCAATGGCATTGCTCTGCCTGCAGGGCCTTATTAAAACCTTTGCATTTTAAGATTAAATCCCTTCTCCATCAAGTCAATGGTAAGATTCCTATTGCCTTTAATAGGATTCAGTCTTCTTACCTGTTTTAGAGTTCACTCCATTAAATGGGTAGGTACTCTGGTACTCTAACAATAAAGTTTACATGAACAAGCTTAGAAAAGATGAGGAACAAAAAGATACCACAAGAAACTTACATAAAAAGAAATATTAAAAAGTTCTACAAATTCAGTAAAATGAAGATGAAAGAAAGCAAATGTCTATTACTTAACAGAAGGACCAAATAACAGATGACATAACAAAGTGCAAAATCTCCACTATATTATTCCTTCATTCTTCACCAAAAAGGTTAATTGTGACCAGAAGCTTAACATAATTAATATGAGCATCTAAGTTCCTGAACTACAAGCCAAAATTGGTTAACAGACAGAAAAGCTCTTAGATGACCAGATCTGTTCAAATCACCATAACTTAGCAACATTTTTCCCTAAAATATGTATGAACTAAAATCCTCTCTGAACCATTAGCAGTCCCCTTTGACAACTTTTCAGAACAAAGATTGAGGGGACATCTAATGGAAAAAAACAACTAGTAAACTAAAAAGGAAAAGAGTATTATGTATCATCTGCCTTGCTTATACATAGAATAATACTGCAATAAATAATCAGTGATTTTCTCTCTGAGTACCTAGAAAACATGAAGTTGATTAGAAGTAACCACAATAGAGTTACTGAAATCATAACAGAGGTACCAATCACAACAGATCAATCTGATATATTTCCATGATAGCACAAATAAGTGGGTAACAGGGAAGTATTTACATACTACTTCTTTGCTGGCATATGATGATTCCATATGACACTGTCAGAAGTATGGAAACACGTTCTCACTGGAAATTGTTGTAAAATCAGTTGAATCACTTAGCAGAGACATCTTAGCATCTGTTCACTGTCAGACTGAAAGAAATACTAGAGTGCAGCATTATGCAATATTTGCATTTACAATTGAAGGACAAGTATTTGTGGATGACATTAACCAGGAAGACTATAGACATTCTGGAAGATAGAATTATATTCAGCACGATTTTGATAAACTGGAGAAATGGTACAAAGCAGTAAATTAGCATATAACAAAGACAAATGTAAACTGATGAGGAAGGAAAAGCAAATGTGAAATATGGAATTGTTCACTAGGCGAATATACTGCAGAAAAGACTCTAAGGATTATAGTGGGCTGCAAATGGAACGGTGGTCTATGTTGCAAAACCATCAGAAAAAAAATTATTTCAAGTCCTGAGACATATGGAATAGCTATTTCACTCTAGTCAGCATTTGTGAAACCTTGACGAGATTACTGAATGCAGTTTTAAGTACTAAGGAAAGAAGGGGATGAGATAGAAGCAACAAAAGGTTAACAGACGTGGAAAATATGACCACTGAGCAAAGGCTGAATGAAAAGAACAACAAGCCTTTCTTATTTAGTCTTGAGAACCTTGGGGTAACATGATAACAGTCTTCAAATACACAAATAGTGGTTTGTCAATGTTGCCACCAAAAGCAAAACTAAAATAATTGGTTGCAGTAGGAGACATTTATGTTATATATCAGGAACACCTTTTTATTACAGTTAAGAATGGGTTACCTACATTGCTTGTGGAGTGCCTATCATTAGAGATTTTAAAGAATGGTTTTGATATTTTACTGTTAAGATTGGTCTAAATATACCTGTTCCAGCCTCAAAGCAAGAGGATGTGATATTCTGAGTTCCCTTGCAGCTCTGCGTTTCTTGGATTCTACATTTCTTTGAAAAAAACTAAATTTAAGCTTTTAAATGGTGGTTACTCTCAAAAGGTCTTTTGCACATTTAACAAAATGCTAAGAATTTTTTTTCTCCACCAAAAAAAAAACCATTAAAAATATGTTAGAGCCTTGAAATTGGAAGATATGAGGTTTCCTATTTGTTTATTTAGTGCAACATAATGTGTAAGTGACAGTATATTTTCCATATACTATAAATAAAAAAATTGTTTCAGTAAAAGAGTTTAGTAAACCTTTTTCTATCTCACTCTGCTGAATGAAAGGAGCAATCTTACCACATAGAAGTAACTGTTACTTCATCATATCTTCTCTAATGTATGTATTCGTATTTCACCATAATCTTTTTTTCTGAGTGATGTGGATCATGAAGTTTCTTGAAAAAATTCCACATTATCTGTATTTATAACTCCTCTTAGGTGTCCGTGCGGAATAAAGGCCAGAGACAGGAACTGACTTTTACTAACTTGTGTGCAAATGGGAAACAAATCTTTGATCAAGACCTTTAGTCACTGTCTTGGTGTCAGGACCACCAC
>NW_010124515.1:0-512 GCF_000699245.1 Pterocles gutturalis
GGCCGGAGTGTTCGTCATCACCCATGCACCGGCGCAGTGTTTGGATGGAACATTTTTGCATTTTTTTCAACATTTGCACAAAGCGAGGGGTTTCGCACACAGAAGAATTCCCCGCTGAATTTTCCAACAAGCTGCCCCGAAGCTTTTCAATGTGTGATTTGAGAAGTTTCCATCCCAGCTCTGCCCAGGCTGGGAGGCAGGCGGAGGCGGGTGCCACGGGCTGGATCCGGCTGGCACCTGGCTCTCGGGTGGTCCTGAGCGAGGGCTGGGCTGTGCCCTGTTCCCCCTGGTGCCTCCCCCCAGTATCTCCATCCCGCTGTTGCTCCAGCAGGGATGTGGCAGGTCCCCATGCAGACCATGGCGTCCCCGCACCGTTGGGGTCTGTGCTCCAGCAGAGCAGCCTCTGCCCTTTCCTTTGCCTCAGTTTCCTGACCTGCAAATGGGGCTGGGGGGCAGCACAAAACCCCCCGAGCAGGGGTCTGAAGGAGCAGCCAGGATGTTCGTGCTGATGC
>NW_010124515.1:587-928 GCF_000699245.1 Pterocles gutturalis
CCCGCCCGTCACCCCAGCCCAGGGAGGGGGGGGTTCCTGCCCGCAGCACCAGCAATGGGGACCCCTGGGGTGCTGGCAGCAGGGGGGACAGTCAGGGCCACTGATGTCCCTGCTCCACACTGTACCTGAAAGAGAGGGTGAAGGAAGAGAGGAAGAAGAGGGTCCCTGATGCCCCCAGGTGAAGACCGGAGGATGATCACTCTCTTGGCATCACTTCTGTCCCCACGGCTGGAAGAAAAGGAGAAAATGGGTCAGAGAAGGTGAACCATCACTGTCACCGGTGTCCCCCACCCTGACAGGCAGTGATGGACTCAGATCTGCCATAGAATCCCAGAACAGTT
>NW_010124515.1:1394-2374 GCF_000699245.1 Pterocles gutturalis
TCCCACGGGAGATGTTCGGTGTCACAGCTCAGCCGGTAGAATTCCAAGTGGCACACACTGCAGGGGCTGCTGGGGGCCGTCACTCATCACAAACAGCGCATGAAGGGAGGATGGTGAGCAATGCTGATGATGCTTTTGGGGAGCTGCCGGTGGCACGTGCTCACCCTTTGCTGGACGGAGCATCCACAGGGGTCAGGGGGTGCCCTGCTCTGCTGCAGGTGCTGCAGGGGTGGCCAGGAAGGAGGGGACACCCTTGGATAACAGGGGACAGTGTGGCCAAAGGGTCCGTAACCACTGGCTGAGCTGCCTGGAGAGCAGAAGCCAAGCTGGAAGCCTGCCCCTTGCCAAGAGCCCATCCCCGTGGCATCCCGGCCGCTGCACCGTCACGCAGGCAGGGACAGTGCAGGGGACTGGGGATGCAGTGGCTATAATGTGAGAGATGGTGGGTTTGAAAAAGAGGGGGAAAAAAAGAGTTTTGAGGCCTTTTTTTCTCTCTCCCTGTTGTTGTTGTTGTCTGTAAGTAAAAATTAACCCACCGTCTCCAGCCCAGGCCACTTGGTTTAAATTTCCTGGCTAAAGTGATGTAACAGCTGTGCGTGATGCAACGCCATGTGGAATGCATCATTCAGGAAACCAAAAACAAAACTGCCTTTCTGTCCAAATACTCAGCATATCTCCTTCCCCCAGACCCTGGCTCGGGCTGGGGGGGTCCAGCATCCCACCAGGTCTGGGCTGGGCACCACCAATGCTCCCATAGGACATGGTTCTGGGGTACAGTGGGGAGACGGCTCCCCGGTGCGTGTCGGCGGAGCTCCAGGTCTTTTTTAATTAAAAATGTTATGAATCAAGAACTGACGCTTTGCTGAGGATAAATAAACCTGCGCAAGCTGGGCACCTACCCTGCACGGAGCAGAGGAGCTGGTGGGCTTTTCCTGGGGGGGTTCCCCCATTTCCTCCCCCCAGTTTTGCCCTGCCCTGGG
>NW_010124516.1:0-2332 GCF_000699245.1 Pterocles gutturalis
AAAAAAAAGGTTTCCGTAGAGGTGGGGACTTCTGCGAGCTGAGCTGCTGCAGGCGCTTTGGGAGTTAACCAAAGAGCCTGGGCCCTCCTGGGATGGGATGGGGCCAGCTCTGGAAGGCAGAGAGAGTGGGGGGAGCAGAGTTTTGCAGCCCAGGGGCTGCGTAATGCCTCCTTCCTCCCTCATGTTTCTTTTATTTTTTGTTAGCCGTGCCTTTGCTCCGTGTGATGGCCAAGTCCAGCAAAGAGTGCAGGGAACAAATAGCCTGGTGGGAGCTCATAGGCAAAGAAATGCCTCTGCTCTTGCTCTGCCTCTTCCAGCCTTGTTTTCCTTACCAAGGGGAGGGCAACCGCACAGCGTCCCCACTGCAAGGGCTTGTCGGATCCGTACCTCCCAGGGACAAGAGGCTGTCGGTGATGAGCTCTGGGTCAAGGATGGGATGGGACGGAGCCATGGTCAGGCTCCAGCTCCACCTTGCACAATGCTAAACCTGCTTTGGGCCACGTGTGCTCTGGTGTTACAGGATCTTTCTTTCTTCTTAGTGGGTGCCCCTTTACTACAGAAGCATCAGGTATTCCTGGAGGGGCACGAGCTGCTGATGAAGGCTGTTGTTGGCACCAGTCCCAGCTGTACCGTGTGCTGGGGGTGTAAGCCACACTGCCCTCACAACCTCATTACCAGGGACTCCAGCCCCTACTGTGGCTGTCCCACCCTAGAAACGAAGCATCTCTTTGCTTGCTCAGCAATGGTGAGCACTGACTTTTCTTTACTTTGGGATGGGGGGGGGGGCAGAAATGCCCTGATGATGAACAGGTCTGGAGGAGCTTTTTGAGACTGCGGAAAATCACAGGGGCTCCAAATCTGTAACAGTTGTTCAATAAAACAGATGAAAAGACTCATTCCAGATGGTCTATCCATCCTGGATATCTTCAGTGTGAGATGCGCTGAATTTTAACTGATATAATTTAATCCGTGGGCATTCTTTGCTCCAAACAAAAGACCTTGCAATTAAAAGGAGGGACTATACTAGTTGCCAGAGCTCTGGCCCTGTGACTATCACTGGTTTTCTATCAGAGTACTCCCTGAGAGGTGATCAAGCACCTTGAGAGGTGATCAACCACCCCACAGTGCCTGGCTCCACATCAGCAGGGGATTGCTCTGCTCCCCCAGTCCCAGCCCAGCCCCTTCTCTGCAGAGATCTGAACTTCCATGCCTCATTTTAAGGCTGCTGCTCAGCCTGGTGACTAACAAACTCTACGCTCAGATGATCCTGCTGCAGCGTAATGCTCCTAATCCTGCCAGTAGCCCCTTGGGATACTGGAGAACTTTCAAGAAGCACTTTCCCAAACTCCCAGGCTCTGCAACCACATACCACCCCTTGCTGATGCCTGATGCAATAACCCTGTGTATGCTCTGGTCTCTTGTTGTACCGATGGATTTTGAGATGTAACCTTACCTCGAGAATCCTTTGAGTGGCTTCTCTGTTTAATTGTCTGCAACAATACAGTACCATTGGCAAGTGGCGCAGGAGAGCTCGGCCTCACACAGCGTTAGCTGGCTAGAGGTAAATGGAAAAGGACAAGTAATAAAGCAGGAGTGCATTAAAGGGCCTCTTTCATGTTTACGAGTGAGGGAAAGATCCTGCACCACCAAAAAGGTTCAGGTTAAAGGACTGTATGAGCTGGCTGGATACAGCAGGGCTGCACGGCAGAGCATTTCCCAAGATCAGAGACGGAAGCACAGGAGCAACCCAGAGCACGGTGCTGGCTGCCCAGGAGTCCCACATGCTGCTGCCAGGGCAGGAGGCACCATGGCTGTGCTTTGGCTGCCATCAACTCCTGTCAGCAGCTCCAGGTAGCAGCACCAGGGTAAGCCATAGCCTTCAGTTCTAGGCAATTCGAGTCACAGCAGCCTTGTTAGCACAAAACAGGCGCTGGGGACCCCTGTGCTAGGGAATGCGGAGCCAGCCAGTGATTCTGGAGGGATCGTGGTGATGCCATTCCCAGTGCACTGGGAAGCACAGGCAGGGGATGAACTTGGGATGAGGTGCACACTGAGAGGCCTTACTCCACTCCCTCCTGGCCCCCAGCCACCTGCAGCGGGACCGGTTAATGTGGGACGTGTTATGGTGGGACTGGCTGGGCCCATGAGATGATTCCCCTCCAGCCTTTGCCGCGTGCTTTTCTCCAGCCTGTCTGCCCCAGCTGGCAACGTGGGGGCTCAGAAAGAACTGGGGAGAGGGCTCAGGGCAGAAGTTATGAGTGCTTGTGTTCAGTGAGATGTTGGGAAGTGTCTTTATACCCCTATGAGGAATAAGTGGAAGCAAGGAAGGGAT
>NW_010124516.1:2606-12107 GCF_000699245.1 Pterocles gutturalis
CCTTCATCCATGGGATAATTTGCAGGGTGCAACCTGCGCCGTGCATTGGAGCGCTGCCAGCAGCCCTCTTGCTGCTCGTATTCTGCATTGTTGATAGCCACAGAAAGATAAAAGGGATTACTCTGGTTGTGCTGCAGCAGGAGCCGTGAACCACCTTCCCAGCTGCGTGCCTGACCCGAGCCTGCTTCTCAGCCTCACACGTGCTGCTCCTCCTTGGCTGTCCCAGGCTGATGGCTGGATGTCCAGAAGCAGCTCCCAGCTGGGGGCAGCCCTCTCCTGCTTTCCTTCTGCTCTCAGCGGTTTGGGAGGTTGGGGCTCCTTGTCCCATTTCCTCCCGCTCATTCGCAGGTGCCAGACTCCCGTGGGTCCTGCAATCCCTTTGTTAATATTCCGGGTGTGAGAGAGTTCAGCATCACACCAACAGGAGCCAGAGGTTAAAAAGTACAAATATAATTATGGTCATAACGCTCCTGTGCAGACAGCTGGAATGGCAGGGGAGGAGGCGGCTGGAGAGGGCTTTGCCATCAGCCTGCTCTGCCCTGCCTTCCTCTGACCAGGCATTTTTCTTCTTTTTGTGGTAATGCATCCTTGGTACCAAGATCCCAGGCCACAGGGAGGCTGAGAGTTTCAACTTACTGGTTTTGAGGGACATGGCTCACCCCCTATGCTCTGTGCCCGCTCTTTCCCCCCCCCCCCCCCCCCCTCACAGCTCCTTCAGGTGCAACAGAGCCAGGTGCTGGCATTAAAGCATCCACTCGTGTGTTTGCAAGGGGTTGTCGCACCAACCGTATTCCTTTAATAATAGCCAAGGCCCCATGTATTCCCTGGTAAGCTTGACCTAAATTCAGCAGCAAGGTTTACTCTGCGGCTTGCACTGCAGTGGATGGGGGAGGCTGGATGCGGCTTGCCCTGCAGTGGATGGGAGAGTCTGCAGCAGCTGGGAGAAAAAAACAAACCTTGAAAGGGGGAAGCTTGGATTGAATTAAATCTGAATCAAATCACAGCCATCTCCTCTGTGTTTCTTTAATTGGAAGTTCAAACTCAGTTTATTGTTCCCAGCTCCACCATTTTTAGTTTCCAACGTGCTGCAGGATTTGGCATCTCAAGCGGCTGCGATTGTTGTGCAGGGAAATTTTGACTGCTGTGGCTGCTAGAAATTGGGCAAGGGCTGTGGTGTAGTTTGGAGGACGTTTTATTAGGTTTCAGAGTTAGCCCTGAGTGGAAGGTTCCCGCCTCTGTGAGGCATTATTGGTTTCTTCTTTCATCACTTGTGGAAGGTCTTCACTGAGCTGATTTATTTTGCATTATTACAGTGACACTCGGGCATAAAGGGCACGAAGAGGTGGCTTCAGCAAACTCTCTTCTTGGGGAACAAGAAAACAGTCAGGGCTTGATAACGATGAGCTAAACAGGTCTCACGCACATGGCTTTAACCACTGTAACCTCTGGAGGGTTAGAGCAATGATACGCTTAATCCTGGTTGTTTGGCTCCCAGGAGGAGGAACAAAGCTGCTGGCGTACGTACAGCTCTAAGCCACTGTCTGTGCTCCGCCAAATGGTCCTCGTGCTGCTGGAGAAGGCTCCTCACCAAAGCTTTGCTTGTGCTCATTCAGGCACATCCCCTGAAGGGATTAATGCTCAGCAGATGCCATCTGAAACATGCAGAGAAAGGGAAATGCTACTTTTCCCTGGAGTGTGACAACGGGTACACTGTTGGCTTCGGGTGTGGGCAGGAGGCAATGCCATCAATCCCCATGAGGCAGCTCCTGGCTCTGCTGCCCACCAGCTGGAGGTTGAAGAGCTGAGCCCCACCGCACCGTGAGCACCCAGGACCTGTCACCTCAGGCTGCTGGGACACCCCCTTTCAGCATGCATGGGGGGGACTTGCACCTCCAGCTGCACTAAGGATGGCTCCAGACATCCTCCCCTCTTCCTGGGCGTGCTTTGGGAGAAGGGGTTTTTTTTGTTGTTGCTTTGGTTGCATCACCATGGAGGAAGAGGGAAATCCAGCTCTTGTGCTCTTCTGCAAGCCCAGGTGAGTTAGCCTCCTTGCCTCCTGTTACCCTCCCAAGGGGCAGGGGATATCACCCTCCTCCTCAGAGGGACCAGGGTGGGTTCTACAGAGGCTTCGGACCCTTCATCTTCATCAGGAGGGAGGTGAGACAGCACTGGGGACCCTTTTCAGCCCCCTGGTGCAGCCCACATGTGCCCTGGGCCCTGCCAGGCTGTAGGAAATTGCTCTTCTGGCAGGGAAAATTGGATCCTTCTCTGTAAATAACCTGTGTTTTGACTGGAGAGGCAGAAAGAGCAGGATGGCCTGGCACGACACTGGATGGAGGGGTCCTGCTATGGTGGCAGCCCTGTCCCAGCTGGCCCTCCCTAAAAACACATCAGGGCAAACCAAGCACCCAGGGGGCTAGGGAAGGGGCTTCAGAGCCCCATTTGGGGCAGAGACTTTGCTCACTTGGCCACCAAGGCAGGGGGGACATCCCTGCGACATCAGATCCATCTCTCACCTGAAAAGCCAACTTCAGCCTACCTGCAGAGAAGGAAGCCAGAGCAAAGCAAAAGGAGAGTCATCCTTTGGTTTCTGCACCTGACCTAGATTTAAAAACTCAATTTGAAGGTGGCATTAGGGAAGTAAGATATCGTTTATCAGGAGTGACAGATCCAATCTATAAATTAACATGCTCAGCCTGGGAGTCAGGAGGCAGAGATATCTATCAATTCTTCCCCGGCAGGCTGACACAGGCACACAAATTTGGCCAATTCCCTGGAGCAGCGTCCAGTCTCCAGCAGCTCTGAGGCCCCAGAAGTGCTGGGGGAATTTAATTTGGGAGAGCCCTGGAGAAGAACCAAGCTCTCACCTCCACCCCACCCCATTCTCTGTGACATAGGGACAAGAGGGGCCCCAATAAAATGGGGTTCATGTCTCAGTCCAAAAATACAGTATATTTTTAAATGTAGTGATTTACAGTGCAGACATTAAATACAGGATAAGTTGCAAAATGGCTGCAGTCCATTACAGAAAAGCTGGCACAGTCTGCCTCCACCCTCCAAAATGAAAGGATAAACCATGGAAATAATACTTGCTTTTTATGTAGGACCTACACAAACACAACTTTACATGTATACAAACTACTGTCTCTGTGCTCAGTGAATCTGGAGTCTTAGGGTTGCTCACCTCCCATCCCTGGGAGGTGCTGGGTGACTTCTGGTGATGCCTGGCATGACTCTGCTATAAAGGACAAGCAAACAAAGATATTTGCAACCCCGTCGTGAGGTGCTTGTCTCGCCAAATGTCTTTTCTACATAAAACCAGAGAGGCTGGGACAAATGGTGGGAATGGGTTCAGTCAGGGCCCCCAGCACAGCCTCATTCCCACCCCAGGGTCTCTGCATCAGCCGCTTCCCGCAGGGAGGAACTGCCAGTGGGGTGGCCAAGAGGACCGCTCCCTCCAAGGGACACAGAAATTAAATGATGAGGGGGCTCAGATGGTACAGCCAGGAAACCTGTTAAAGGCCTCGTAAATAAGAGCCCATGTAGACAGCAGGTACTGCGGGGCTTTATAGGGCTATAAAACACCCTGAGCTGCCACCAAGGCTGGAAGGGATGGGTAGGGAATCTAATTTCACAGGATTTAAAGCAGGTGAGAGAGATATAAATGTGTGTTTTTAATAGTAATTAATGCTACCATTCAGAAGCACTTAAGCACTGGGTTCGGAGAGTTTCCAAGGGCTCGCTTCATAAATCACAGCCTGCTGCCTGCCCACCCTCCTCCTGGGGAGCTGGGCTGCTGCTCCCTCACCTGACCCGGCCACGGCAGCGGGGCCATTTCCAGCCCCACGCAGAGAGCTCAGCATCACAGCGGCCAGGCTGCTCCCGAGACACGGCAAGCGGAGCCACCCCCAGCCCGCCTCTGAACCAGGGGCCACCCTGGCATGGGCACAGGGATACTTTCCCCCAAGGTTATCTGCTTTTTGCAGAGCCAGAGGGACAAAGCTGCAGCTTCCTCGCACCTTGCTCACTGCTCACTTCTCTGCCGCAGGCTGCCAGATTTCACCTTGCCTTCTTGAGCCATTTCTGCTGTGCTGGTCCCAGCCAGCTCCGTCTGCCTGGGGTGGGTGGTGAGCAGAGGCTGCCACAGACCACAGGGATGAGGGGTGCACCAGAAACATGCAGGATCTGGGCAATGCATATAATCTGTGCTGGTTTGTGCAGTGATGTGATTTCTAAGCTGATGCCAGGGCCTTTAGGGTCTGATTTAATATCACTCCTGGGTGGTGACAGAGGGCAAGTGCTTAGCAGAGAAGTCCAGCATAGAATCATAGAAACATAGAATGGTTTGGGGTGGAAGGGATCTTAAAGATCATCGAGGTCCAACCCCCTGCCATGGGCAGGGACACCTTCCACTAGACCAGGTTGCTCAAAGCCTTCAGCATGGGCAGCTGAAGATGCACTCCATGCCTCAGCATCCCCACGCACCCCAGAGAGTAGTTGCAGAGCACGGTGCTGTTGCACCCACTCCTGCATCCCACAGCTGCAAGCAGGCAGGTGAAGCGGGACAGCAATGCCAGGGTTCCCCTCCTCCCCAGCCCCAGTCCTGCCCCAGTCTTGCCCCAGTCCTCCCCACCTGCACCCCAGACCTCCCCAGTCCAGTCCCAGTCCTGGCTGGGAAGGCTCCAACTGTGTGCCAGCCCTGCCCTCTAGTGTCACTTCTGACACAACCACACGCTATAATCCAGACTGTTCCCCCAGCATCTCTGGTGCAGGTGTCCAGTGGGGTATAAACTGTGACTGTTTCCAGCAGCGCTGGACTTGATCAAGCCAGGGAAGCAGGGCAGAGGAAGGATCCAGGCTCAGAGATTTGTCAGGTGGTGATGCTGTAACTTGGGGGTGACAGGAACTTGCTGCTGCCTTCAACTCTGGTCTGTGTCCATGGTCAAAGCAGGTCCCTGCCACTTCCCCAATCAAGGCAGAAATCCTGAGGAAAGCAGGGAAGAACAAGACAGCCAGGAGAAACCTTAATTAACTATTTCTTATGCACTATTCTTCCACTTACACGCAGATTATCCATGTTGGGGACCAAGCACACCCCAAACTCAAGAGAGTCTGAGACGCAGTCAAGTTGATTAGCTGACAGGGCACCTGCACTGCTTCCAGAAACCACGCGGGTCCGCAAAGCCCAGGGCTGCCTTAGCGTGGCACAGAGCCCATGCAGAGGTCCTGTTGGACCCCACTGCCTCCATAAAGAGCTGAGTCAGCATGACCGCTCCAGGGCCCTGGCACCAGATACGCAGAGGCTGAAGAGCCCAGGCAATGCTGGTTTTGATCCAGTTACAGCACTGGTTTGGATCCAGCTGGGAGTCAGCCCCTTCTGGGCTGAGCTCCAGCAGACTCTGCATGAGTCCCCCATGTCCTGGGGGCTGGGAAGGTTTCTGAGCTGGGTGCAGCTGGATCCAAGCACTCTCCAGCTGGTGTCACCAGGGTCTTGGAAGACAGCACGTGGGGCAGGCACTGAAGCACCTTTGCAGCAGCTGCCTGGGCCAAAAAGCCTGGCACAGAACCACAGCTAATAAATCCACCTGGATCAAGTCTGTTCCCATTTTGCAGAGACTCCAGGCTGCCTCTGTGCTGGACTCCCCAGGTGCTCCATATTTTTCCATGATGCGACTGCAGAGACATCTCTTATCCTGCACAACAGGGAGCTACAGCAGCACTACCCTGCCATGGCCATTTCTCCTATAAACCAGGGAGAGTCTGGAAAGATGCTGCATCATAATGGGAAACACTGGTGCTAGAAATGGGTATTGTTTGGGGACGATACTAAGAGATTTTCTGGTCTCTCACCCTGATTCATGTTTATTACCTAGCAAAGAGAGATCTGATCCAGCTGTTCTGACCTGATAAATCGGGCTTGGCTTTTGCATTGGCCTCTTTCTCCTATATTAATTATCAGCAAATATGAAATAACAGTGTGACAGCTAAGACCTGTTGTTATCAGGCAATATCTGCGGTTCAAACTTGAAACCTTGAGGGCTCAAGGTAGTTTTGCTGAAGCACATAGCAAACCAGAGGAATCACCAGTAGGACCAGCAAAGTAATACTCCTGTCACTGGTGAACTCTCCTGGGTTTTTGATCCCTGCTTGGATGCCATTGTGGGGTCATGCTATGTACAGGCTGAGCCTACACACACACACATAGGTATATGTGCAGATATACATACACTTTCCTGTGTATTTGTATATACATGTGTTAATACATAAAGCTAGATTGATGCCTTGACTCGTTAGCCCCACTCTTTATAAACATCTGCATCAGCGATGATTGTATTAACAGGAAATCAGATCCCCATACACACAAGGAACAACAAACCCTTAAATACACTGGAATTACCTCACTGTTGAGCTGGTTTCTTCTCATTTCCCATTCCAGGTAGTGGAACAAGCCCTGTTTCTAACCCCAAAGGGGGCTTCCCGAAAATCCAGAAATACTCAGAACTGGTGGCCTTCTGCTGCTTCATCTGCTATTCAACATGATTTACAAAGGGACAATTCCCCATTAATGTGCTGGTCAGTAGGTCCAGGTCTCCTGTATGGCCAGGAAATGCAATTTATGGTGTCTCACTACTGGGTTTGACCTACACCCCAAAGACTATTGCTATTTTATCAGCCAGGCTGCTGGTTATCAGCTGATTTGCTTGCTTTCAAGTAGGTCACATAATTTAAGGGGGAAGGGGTGAGCTCTCCCCTCAGAGAAGCACTATGTTAAAAGGTTTTCTGTTCACATAGGAAAGCATTAAATAAGATGCACACGTGCATGCATGTGTGTGTGCAGGACAGCAGGCACGTTGCAGGACATGGGAACAAGGATGCTACTGGGGGAGCCAGATTTCCCAACACAAGGAACCCATCAAAGCTGCTTATTTTCCAGCCTCAGACCTCCACTAGCGATAATGGTTTATTTTGAAAGCACTCAGGTAACATGGAGCAGCACACTCCTAAACCAGAAATAATCCTGTGCTGGCTCTTCACGGTATGTGCTATCGTGTTACTATACAACCAGGAAGGAGGGCAGGAAAATATCCAGGTCTCGTCCGTACAAGGAAGTGAATTGCTGCTGCTACAGCATAATAAACATGTTCTATAAGGAAGTTAGATGTATTAATTGTCTAGAAAAACTAGGTTAAAAGGTAACTTCATCTGCCTGTAAGCACCTGTTTGTAAAAAAAAATCAGCAAAGCTGCAACAATATCCAGCAGTTGAAATCTTCACCCAGGCAACTCCAAGCATGAAAAGGAGAATACATTATTTAGTGGGAAATGACCAGCCATCAGAATAATATTCCTGGTGTCATACTGAATTCAGTATCCCTAGAAGTGCTTTTAACTGAGACTGATTTTTTTATTCTGAAATTTCCAAATTACCTACAACTTTAAATCACTTTTCCTCCAAAGCAGAGCATCCCTGTGAGGCAGGCAGGCTGGCACGACTATGGCAGAGTAACTCTGCCGGTCAGTTTTTGCACCTAGGCAAGCTTTTATTCAAAGCCCCTGTCAGAACCATTGCCATGCTGTAGACAAGCTCTGCCCAGGGAAATGCACCAGCACAACTATCACAGAACTACCTGATTATTCGAGAATAAATCACTTTTATTTTGGAATACACTGTCAACACCAGGGAGTTGTATTGGCAGAGCTGTGAGAGCTATTCTGGACAATTCTCCCATGCAGACGTGCCATACATGTGTGATAAGGCAGCAGAATAATCCCCCAGGAGAAGCAATGAACATTTTATTGATCGGGATATTTCAAACTTGTGCAGGACAAAGTAATCTTCTATGCGCTGAGTGAGCAGACAAGATGGAATTGAGGGTTGGGGTTTTTTCCATCTCTAATTTCTGTGTTTAGTTTAGAGAAGACATTTTGAACAACATTAGCAAGTGGCAGAGGGGGTGGAAAAAAGATCTTTATCTGGCTCTGATTCTGCCACAGCTGCTGTCAAATATGTAACAGTATTGGTAGCGGAGGTTATTTCCTTGAAATTCAAAACAAATGTGTGATGCTGAAGCCACAGTTTTGAGTAATAGGCCACAGGGACCTCTAAAAGCAACCCAGCACCTCACACCCAGGCCGTTCTCTTTCTTTTTCTTAGCCAACTGATGCCATTCACAGGAGGAGTGCTGGGCCAGGCACTGGAAGGAGGTGGATGGGAAGGGACACAGGATGGGAAGCTTGCAACAAGCAAGTGCTAGCTGCACTTCTAGCAGCAGGATCAAAGCATAGCTGAGCTAGAGGAGACACCGGTCTGTCATTTCCATCACCAGTCGGTCATTTCCAGCACATTTCCAGAGGAGGCAAAACTCCCTCGGGGTTGTAAGGGCTCTACCAGGCTGGAAAGGTGCCCCATAGCCCACCACACGGTGCAGGGTGAGAGCTGGTGCTCAGCACATACCCAGAGCTCTCCGTCACCCTGCAGGGTGATGCAGTCCAGAGCAAACACCCAGGCACCACCTTTCTCTGTCCAGAGGGAACGTGACTCCCACCAGTGCCCAGGTACTGTTTACAAGGGAAAGGCTATGAGGAGAGGTGGCATCTTTTACTAAACCAAGTGATGCATCTGGGGGAAAGAAAAAGTCAAGTGCGATTTCAGAGATTTGAGAAAAGCACATTATGCCTGAAACATTTTCCAGCCGTATCAACTGGTGTCATGGAACATATCATTTCTCTCCTCACAACCCCTGCCACGCTTCTGTCCTTCACAACTGCCAGAGCAGGGTTGCTATGAGGACAATTAACACTGCTGGCCTTGCCTCCAAAATCCCCTTAATTGTGCTCTCTGCGAATTGCTGGGCCCCAGGACATTGCAGACCAGACACTTTGCAGCAGTCTCAGCTGAAATAAGGAGTGTGGGATCGTACTGACCGATGTTTGACACTGAGCTCGCTGCTGCGTCCCCCACCACACGGAATCTGGTATTAATTTTAATTTATTTTGTCTGTCCAGTGGTTCGAATTCACAACATGTTTGAGTTGGGTATTGAAAAGGCTCCTTTGTTACAAAGCACCATTAAGAGAAGGTGGGAGCTTGGGGCACACGAGTATGGGCAGATGGGTCTTTTATACCTGGAATGATGATTTGGGAGTGTGGGATAACAGCATTTTGCAATGCTCGCAGTGTAGCAGGGCGGTGCAGAGCTCAGCACAGGCTGCACATCAGCGCTGGGGCAGCTCGTGGCACTGGAGGTGACATTCTTCTGATTAGATTTCAAAGTTAACGCTGCAGAAGAGCAATAGGGCAGTTCCCCGTACTGCCACGCTTCCCTGTACCATCCTTACGAGCTGTTTGCAGATGTCACCGTGTCTACTTCATTCAGGTCAATATCGGGAAGGTTTTACTTCCCTCCACAAAAACAGGAACTTTATTTCTGTGCGTGAGGCTTCGGCTGCAGAGCGCAGACCTGTACTTCGTGGCGGGCCCAAAGCCCCCATCAGAAACCACT
>NW_010124517.1:0-13795 GCF_000699245.1 Pterocles gutturalis
GGTGGTTGCGCTTGCGCGGTGGTGGGGTGGCTGGGGTCCTGCTGCCGGTGAGGCGTTCTCAGCTTCCCCTGGCTGCTGTTCCTCAGCAGGTTTCCCTCCGTGGCCGGAGTGGTCTTGGCGCACGCCCTGAGGCCTTATCTGGCAGAGGGGGAGCGGGAGAAGCTGCCTGTGGTTCCCCTGCGTGTTCCCGGGTGGCTGAGCTGCGGGGCTGCCTTCGGCCCGAGCAGTGTCTGCCCTGGGGGAGCCACGGGGGCTGGGAACCTCGCTGCTGGGCACGGCTCCCGGCTGGTCCCGGGGCACCCGGCTCCCGTTCGGCTAGGGGGAAGGCAGATGGGGTGGTGGGCTCTGTCTGAGTGCCCCATTTGCCTGTAGGCCTTTCAGCTGAGTGTGTCTGGGCTGGGGGTTGGTTCCCTGTTTCTTCCAGCTGAGCAGGTAAGCTCTGCTGTTAACCATTGCTGAGCAGAGCTGTTGGAGCTGGAGGAAGCTGAGGTGCTGGCTGGCAGTGCAGGAGGGAGCTGGAAGGGTCAGACTGCACCACATCTTGCTGACGGGGTCTTCTGAGGATGTTACTGTTGGCATGCCTGATGGCAAGGATTGCCCTGGTCTGAGGATGTATTGCTCCTGTGGTTGATGCAGTGCCTCCTTTGTGTTCTGGAGGATGGTTACTGCTTCATCTGTTACCTTGTTTCCCTCCTTGCACACCTGAGAAGGTCAATAGGTGGAGCTGGCCTTGGGGGACTCGGGCATCACTGTGCTGAAGCTGGAATTCACATGTATGGAGGGGGTTGATGACAGCTTCTGCGTGTCTCTCAGGGTTCCCTTGTGCAACAGGCATGGTAGCCTTTAGCTGGCATTTGGGAATACCCTATTTAATCGGGGTTCCTCTAAGAGAAACTTGTGTGCTGAGCTAATCCTGGTATGTGATCCTGTTAATAGGTGCCTCTTCCCATCTCCATTCTGTCATCATTTGACTGCATTTGCATTGCCAGCTCACTTTAGGCTGACCTTTTTATGGACTGCTCTCTGGTGTCTGTGGAGGAAGGAACTGCTTAACCCCTGTCACTAAGGATATCTCTGGGACTAGCTTGCTCCATGAAGTGTCTCAAGGAAGCTGACTTTTTAAAATCAAGGAAGCATTTGACACAAAGTGATAAATGGTTTCAGTGCATACAGCTTGGTACTGATTCTCCACTCCCAGTCGACAGCATGTGTGGTCATGAGGCCCTGTGATTGTTTGTCCCGTGGCATGATGGGCATGTCTACACCTCTAACATCATAGGAACACTGAGAAGTTCATTTGTCTGAAGTCAGTAGTGAAATTACCTATGTGGTTTGGACACCAGTTTGGTGGGGCTCTAACCACAAATCAGTTATTCCTAGGTCATACGTTTTTTTTTTTAATAATCTTTATTTATTCTTACTGTCTGATAAAGATCCTTGTGGCCTGCTGCTTTTTTTCATGGTCTGGTGGGAAGTTTGGTCTTTGTTTACAAAACAGTCGGGTGTTTTGATCACAGCATGTGTGTGCTCCTTCTAGAGCAGCATCTCCCTGCCCAAGGCAGAGAGCTCTTTGGATTTGGATGGGTCTATGGCTCCAGGTCGTGTTCTCTCAGGTGGGCACTGTTAAGTTGGCATCATGGTAATCAAAGTGCTTCAGGAGCTGCTTGTTTCCAATTTGGCAAATAGCTAGCTTTTAATGGATCAAGAGCTTTGATTGTAATGAAGATGGTAGCCAACAAGCTCTACTACCAGGTCTGAGGATCCTCAGTCTAACTCTCTGTAAATGACACCTTTTGAAGATGTCTATAGTGCTGACTTGGCACATTCTCTTATCTTTGGCTCATATGTGTGTCAGAGTTTGAAACCAAGTCTTTATCCTGACTTTTATGTTATGGCCAGGACCCCACTAGGTGTCAGCTTCAAGGATGAGAAGGTAGTAGAGAACTGCAGCTCTTCTCACAGGACACAGGGAGACCTCATTTATGAGTTAAAGCAGCACATTCTGGAACAATTAGTTTGGCCATAAATGTAAGGTGATGGGGATTTTTTTCCTCTCCCAATTTATTTTTTGACAAGAGTCCATACAAGGAAAAAAAAAAAGGTTTATTTACTGATAGTCAAGAACAGCTGTAACATGCCAAAATATCTTTTGCATATATTTTTATTGCAGAGATACCTTTTGCAATGAATTCCACTTAAGTCAGGCAGGCTCTCAAGTGTGTTTACAGCTACCAGAAACAACCAACAACAGAGAAAATAATAGGAAGCAGTAGCTGATAAGAATTTATTTTTCTCTTAGGGGACATAGCAGGTTATATTTTTAGTCAAGCTGTACACTTGACTGAAGAGTAAACATAGTTTTTGTGCCAGGAAACTATTGGAGCTTACTTCTAACACCACAACATGGTATTTAGCATGTCCTTCCATAACTTACCTGGCTCAAATGTTTTCTGTTAACTGTGTCATAATTTGCTTTTATAAGTTTTTTCTAGATACCATTCCCAGTTTTGATATGTGCTTACCAATATAAATGATAGTATGTCAATGTTGTCATTGCTTTAGAGCTATCAGCTGAGTAGCATGACGAGTAGCATGAAGCATCTTGTCTACGTTGGTAAAAATGTATTTGTATGGTGGTGGTGTTGTTTTAAAAAAACAAACCAAAAATCTCCAACAACTTACCTTTCCAAGCTGATTTGGATATCCAGCTCCTCTTAACGTCAAGAACTTTAATCTGAACCCAGGCTGCTCAGATTTATGAAGGATGAAAATTAGCAGGTCAAGCCACTCCAAACATGTTACATGTCTTCCCAGGTCCCTCCTAGGTGGCCTAGTTAAGCAAATGGGAACTGTCCCAATGGTGCCAGTATAAAAAAAAAAAGTAAAATCAGCAGAGCCCAAACCAACAGGAGATCTATTTCTTCCTTTTAGGACATCATTCTTCCCCAGTCTGCACAGCATTTAGGCCAAGTGCAGGCCTTGATGAAGTCACGTTTTGACCTGTCTCACAGCCTGAAGGGCAAGTTGCCTGTCTGAACTCCTAATGGAAGTGGCCACCCCAAGTGCCAGTCCTTCCCTTTTGCTGTAGCAATTGGCTCGTGTCTCTCCACAGGTGTCAGCTTGCAGCTGGTCCCATGGGCACTGTGTTGATTTGTGTTGCTGTCATGATAGCCCTAAAGAGGAGGAGCCCAGTGCTCTGGACAGGGGATTTCCATAGGACAAGGAACTGCCCTTCCTCAGAGAGAGGGGAAAATCCGAAGCCTCTGATTTGCAGAGGGGAAGCAGAAGCTGGAAGAAGTTGCTGGCCCCTAGTCAAACACAGGCAGTTGGCCATGGTTGGAGAAATGAAGCCTACGAGCCCCAGCTCCATGCAGTTGAAGTCTGACACCGGCAGAGGTTTGCCTGTGGCACAGGCACCTCCTAGATGGCATTGGTCAGGCTTCCCTGGCCCAGGGAGCAGTGAGCTCTGCTGCAGGACTGCTGGAGGAGGAAGCAGCTCTGTGCTCCCCGGATGCAGCAAGCATTCTTTAAAATCTTGCAGCGAAGCGACTACAAGTCTTTGTGTTCTCTATTCCCTGTCCAAGTGTGATCCTCCTGCTCTCATCATGTGGAGGTGATTTATGACCTGAACTAAAAGTTCGTCTGGCACTCCTGCCTGGGAATATCTATCCAGCGTCTGTACCTCATAGAGACCCTGGCTGGCTCTTGGGCATGACAGCTTCAGGCAGCAGTGACTTTCACAAGCTCATCCCTTAATTCTGGTGTGACCCACCTTCCTCTCTCCCACAAACAGGGCACAAGCAGCTCCCTGTGCAGTTCTGAAAACTGTTCTTGTATTTCACTATCGTTTTCTTTTTGTTGCAAGTGATTTATTTTTCTGCACAATTCTTTTAACTTGTACCTCAGTTGAAAGCTGCTTTGAATTTCAGTTCACGATTATTTGGCTTCACACCTATGGATGACCTTTGCCTTAAATTCGTATGTGGCATTCTGCTGGCTTTAAGTGCACAGTCGCTTTAAGTGCAGAGAGACTTAACTGAATTAAATACCCTCTCAGAAAAAACTACAGTTTGACCAGCAAGGAGCAAGCAAGACTGGTGAAGTTCAGCTTATGTTCAAAGAACAAATTTATCCAGAACTTTGACTTTTTCAGTGGAGCAAACAGAAAAAATTCAGACATGTTTAGTAGGATCCCACAATAACTATGCAGAAATATTTAATGCTTTGTAAAACTTTAGAAAGGGAATAGATTATTTCAGTTGTACAGTAAGGTATTTAGTATTAACTTGTTTTGTGCAGTTTACAATAACATAATCTGACAGTTTTCTTCCTGTTTTCTGAATTTAGAAATATTTGGAAGAGCTCTAATGAATTATACTGTGGGAAAGTGAAATAAAACCTGTTTCCCTTCTTCATTTTGGAGGGTAAACTGAACAGAATGTATTGATGCAACTTGATTTCTGATCCATTTCTAGTATTTCAAAATCTGTTTTTTTCTTAGTGTCTTCCCCATCCCCCAATTCTGTTTTTGTTTCAGGAACCAGGAAAAAAGCCCGTAGACTATTTTCCCCATTCCAGATATAAACTCAGCATGAGGCACAAACATACAGTACATCCAACACTCTGCTTATATCCCAGGCTGGCTTGTCAGCAGAGGGAACGCATTGCAGAGAACATCCTACTGGCCTAAATTTTCATATGGGATTTCAGCCTGCCATTAAATGCTCAGTAAACCCACTAATTTTTGTACATGCAGATGGGAAGGATCTACAGCATGCAACGTGCTGTAGCTGAGCAGCAAGGACAGACCTGCCAGAGACCTACCAGAACCTGCAGCCTTGCCTGAGCAGGACAATGCCTCTGCTCTTCTGCCTTCCTGCACTGTGCTGCTGCACTCTGGAGAAGCCAAATCACGAAAGGACCAGAGCAGGCCACCTGGTATGTGCTTGTACAGCTGGAAGGGGACAGAAGCCCTGGCCATGCCCTGCTGCTGGCTGTAAGGCTCCCCTGAAGCAGCTGCAGCAGCGCAGGATGAGAAAAACCCGGCTGGGGGGTGCTGTACCTGCAGGAAACTGCCCGGGAGACTGTCCCTACCTACGTGCAAAACATATGAGAAAATGCATAACATCCTCTGTTATTCGAGTCCCCTGCTCCAAGTGAGTTTAGGATGGATTTTTAGGCTGCTTTTAGTGCTTTCTGACAGAGGAGGGTGCTGTCAGCCCACCGTTGAAGCTCAGCGAGCGGAGATGCCCCCGGGGAGCGGGTGAGGCTGGCCGGCCCATGGAGGAACGACGTTAAGCCTGACTTGCAGGAGGTGGATGCTTAGCCTCGAAGTGCTTATATGTTTTGTTTTAAGTGTGTGTATGGGATGGTTTTTGTCCCTGTACAATGAGAAACCACAATAACGAGTCTGCAGGCACAGGGGGAGCAGCAGCCCCGAGTTGTTTGGCAGTGAGGTCTGGCAGTTTTTGTTGCTGTAGCAATGCCCCCCTCCGATGCACCGAGAGCCCCTGGAAAACTGCAGCTTGTGCAACACCTTCCTGCTAATGGCTAGAGACAGAGCACCTTCCTCCGAGTGATGCAAGCAGGCCATTTATCTGAAATACCTGTCAGGAAGCAGAAACAGGGAAGGAAAAAGCCAGGTTAAACTGGTCTGAGGTTGACTCAAGCCAATGTGGACTGGTCTGAAGTGGAATAACAACCTGATCCCCTCTGGCCTTTCTCCTGGTACGACTCCTCAGTAGCTTTCCTGCCTCAGCCAGGAGCAGTGTGACAAAGTATGGCTTAATTACAACTCTGAAATAAAAATAATTTCCTCATTAGATGTTGCTTTATGGCTGCATCAGTCATCTTCTGTCCAGCTGCTCCTGGCAGAGCTCCAAGTGGTTGAGTTGTGCTGGTTTGGCAGGTATGCAGGGGGTGGTGGTGGTGGTTTGAGTGCACAGCTGGGCAGAATGGGGCTCTGAGTCAGGAGCTCCTGGTGACGTTGCTAAATTCAATTTGCCACAAAGGTCTTTTTCTACTTCATACTGGAGCTGTCTTTATGCAGTCTTTCTGCCTTCAGAAATATGGCTCAGACCCAGTTCTTGCAAGTCATTTGTTAGCTGTTGGAAAACGGCAAGTGAAGTGGTGGCCGTATTACCCGTTTGTGGATGGGTTACCACCATGCTTGTCTTCTGACAGCAGTTAGGTGACAAAGATTAAAAGTCAAGGCAGCCTATCCTCCTGCCCAGGATATTTCTCCAGACACAGAGGTAATCCCTATGTCAGAGGACTCTGTTTTTAAATTGTGGTGAGACCCTGAACTGATGACTTAGGAGCACGCACTGTCTTTGTTGTGGTTCTGATTCTGGTGCGTTGCTTTGTGCCCAACAGAAGAGATAGATTCTTACTTCGCCAAGGCTAAATGAGGTGGTAATACTGAATGCTATATGAAACAATCGCTTTTCTGCCCTGGTCAGTCCTCCAAATACTGTTCATCTTTCCCCAAGGTACTGGTGCTAGAAACCAGCAGCCGTTCCACCACCTCAGTCAATGCACCAGCATCAGCTTAGCGCTAACGGTTCTGAGCTGGTCTAAATTAATGGTAAATCTTGTGTGTCTGGTACAGCCGTGACCGACTCACATCAGCTCACTTGATCACTTATTCCAGGAAACCAACACCTGAATTTGCCAGAGAACTGTCCCTGACACACCAAAATATTTGTAAATTCAAAGTTTTTGTAACTCAGAATGGCAATTTCTGGGAGTTTTCCTCTAAAATTGTTCATATTGAAATGTAGGTATTGTACCTAGAGCCTTGCTAGACTCTTCAATTTGAAAAGAGTTTAAAACTGATCACTTGGACCAACAGGAGCCTTTGTTCCAGGCAACTCGGTTCAGACTAATGTGGAATTGCACAAAAGCCTCCCTAAGAAAAATCAAGGCATAAACTTGGGACTTAATCTCTCCATTTCATGCTGAGTTTTTTTGAAGAATATTTTAGCTTCAGTAACTCAGGAAAGGACTGTATCTATCTGGGGAAAAAAAAGTCTTTTCCCAGTGATAGACTTAATGCAATCCTTTTATGGTTTTGGTTCGGTGTTTTTGTGGTGGTAGTGGTGGTGGGTTTTTTTGGACAGGAGGCAAAAGGCACAGGAGCAAATACTTCAGAGGCATAAGACTTCCCCTCTTGTATGGGAGGAGCAAAGTTTTCATTGTCAAATGGGAAAAAGACTTGCTCTTAGGCTTCTGAGTTTTGGCACAAGTCCCTGTGGGATGTGTGTCACTGGCCCTCCCCTGCTTCTGCACAATGTTGCGTTTCTTCACAAAAATAGGACTATTGCTGGTTCTGGAGTAAACGGAGAAAAACGTTGGGGATGTGCTTGGGGCAGGAGGGAGAAAACTGGATGTCACGTGTGTGGCCAATGGCTCTGAGTTAACTGCTACCACTGTGTGCCTCTGTCATTTCAATATGCAAAATCAGGCCATATCCCAGGGCTGAAGACACTTCTGCTCTCTCAAAACTTCAGAGCGACTCTGTAGGGCTAGCTGAGATGTGGCTAGACTGACCCCTAAATGGCAGCAAGGACCAGTTAAATTTCAGAACCGCCCCATAAACTTCTAAAATCTTGGGAAATTCATTTACCTACAAAAGCCAAGACAAAGTATGCAACATTGAGCGAAAATATGATTTTGTTATTTGGAGATTTACCTCAACTCAATTTCTGACTTTGCAGATGAGAGCAGCAGTTTCTGAAAAATAGCCTGGTCAGAGAAGCTGCCAGCTTTCAGCAAAAAACATGCTTTGGCGGTTTACATGCTTTCTGCTTGATTGGTCCCTTATGCTCTGGCTTTTTTTGCACTCAAGTGTAACAAAATACTCGTGACAACCCATGACATGTTTGTCCACCATTGCTGCTCTGTCATTCCTCTGGACTGCATCTCAGTCCTTACCCTTTTTCAGCTTTGTCTATTGAGACTGCAACAAAACCCAGCAATTCTGAGCGGTGATCTGCACCACAGGTAGATTTTTTTTCCAGCAGTCACCAAAATGGGTGGAATTCTCTTAATTTTCCTTAGGTATCTGTGCCTGAGCTAGTTGTCTAGATTCCTAGTGTAAGAAGGCAGACAGGAAGCCAAGGCGTGGTTTGCCTTAACCTAAAATACAAATAGGTGCCTACAGAGAATTTTGGCCCATAGGGATCTTTGTTACTGAACTAGAACCAACGCAGCTGCACCATAACCTACATCCATGATCTACCCAAAACTGGTTGAGTTGATGCCTGTCCCAGCTCATGCAGCTAGGCAGGAAGTAGTTTGTTTGAGTCTTGCTGTTGTTACTGGTTGCATCCCTGAAGAGTGCAGGTATCTTGTATGGAGGTCTCCAGTTCAGAATTACAGACTGGTTGAGATGGGAAGGGACTTCTGTCCTTGCCGCTGGGCTGCTTTGCTTTGTGGAATGTCAGCTCCTCTCTTGTTAGAGCGCAGTTGTGTAAGGCTCTTAAAAGCCTGTTGAATCCCTGAAGCCTGTTAGGGGATCCCTCATTAAAAATGCTGGATGACAGTCTAAAGTGTCACTCGCTGCAGAAAATGAGCTTGTTGACAAGACTGCATTAAACCCAGCACTTTTTGCAAGTGCAGTTTGCAAACCCAGAGAGACAGAGCATAGCGTGTTCCTTCTTGTTTCTGTCTGGATGGAAAATGGAAGAGCACTCTGGGTAAAATATCTCATGTTTTCAGCAAGAAAACATCTAAACTTGATCTAAACTTCATGTACAAGAGAGGAGTTTAAAAAAAAAAAAAAGATAGAAAAGCGTGGTTTGTAGATGTGTGTTCTGCAGCTGGAAGATGATGTAAACTAATCCTCAGGATGAAGAAGGAAATACATGATCGCCACAGAGACAATGAAAGCTGAAGGCATGCCACTGGAGGAGAAATTAGGAGAACATTTCAATGCAAATGGCCCTACAAAATACATTTTCACCAGGAAAATATGTGCATGTTCTTCAGGTGTGTGCAATACACTGCAGTAGGAGGTACAAATATTCACAGTGGAGGTGAAGGGCGATACTCCCCTCTGGGTCGAACACAAAAATCTGTGAGAAGCATCACTACCGATTTCAGGAGAACAGAATGCCACTGCAGAGAAGAGATCCCTTCTGACCCCTGCTTGGCATCACAGGAGGAATTTGGCCAGACCTGTTTGGTCATGAGTCAAAGTTGTGCATGCTAGTTCCAAATGACTAGAGCTATAAATGGTTTAAAATTATTTCCAGGGGAGTTAAAAATGGAATAATGCATCCCTCCAAGCTCCTTATTCACAGAAAATCAAAGCAATGTACAAAGGCGATTGCTGACCTTGGGGAGCGGAGTCTGAATGGCTGCTGATCACTCTCACAGTAGCTACCAGAGGTGACATGGCATCTAAAAGGAAGAGATGAAAGCTCCATCACAATTTGTTAAATGAAAACCATCTTAGTATCTCACTAAGTAGCTAAATCAGAGGTGCAGAATTCTGCTCTGCTGTTTGATATAATAATATTTAATATTTAATAGCAAAAGGAGGAGCTCATAAGCTACAACTGAGAGACTGAAGTCAATATACACAGAAGAGAAGATAGGTACATGCTAGTTCTAAGTAAAAGTGGGTTGGGAACCTTCTACTGACCCCTGTCTGTCCAAAGGAAGCCTCTGAAAAAGCTATTTACAGGAGCAAGGAGCCTGGTTATTTTAAAGGTAGCACACAGTAAATTTATTGAGAAATCATAGGATGCCATACATCAGACTGGAAAGCACTGGTTTCCAAACTAGAAATTCCTCCTCATCCTGCTGCTGTAAGTCTTTGCTGCTCAAGGCACCATGGAAGCATTACTGAGTGTTTGGTCCATCACTGCAGTCTGTCCTGGTTGGTTTGGTGGTTTCAGTTTTGATTTAGTGAGTGGATCCTACCCCAGCCAGGTTTGGTTCGGGGCTGGGATCTGAACACAAGACAAGAATCTAAACCTGACCCTTCTGGTTTCAGGAGGCAGAAGAGGTACCACACCTGCCTGAAAAGTTAATTCCATAACTTAAAAACTTTGCATTTAATTACAAGACCATTTTTGCTAATAGATCCAGGACAATAGTTTGCTATTTAGCATTTGTGGCCTAATAGACAGTTAACCGTAAGACTGATTTGCATATTTCTTAGCAAATTCTAATTTGTCTGAAAAGATGTAAATACCTTTTCTTACTCTGTAACACCGTGAATTTTGAATTCCTGTAATGAGAAAGAAACATACAAGAATGCAGTGGGAAACGAATTTAAATCAGAGGGCAAAACAAGGGCTCAACAGTTAATCCTCCAGCGGATCTCCTCTTTTGTGTTAGCAGAGGCACCAGAAGGTGAAGAGCTGAAGTGCTGCTGGTTCCTCATGCTGTTTGCCTTTCACGTGCGTGTTTCTCGCGAGGACGTGTGTGTTTGCATGTGTGAGCCCTTCCTAGTTTCCTAATGAGGTTTTCCCAGCAACAGCAGTTTAATTTCAACAAATGAATAATATTTTAAAAAATATGTTGATTGGTACAAGAAGCTCCACAGTGGCAAGTATTAAAGTTGATTATGCCAATGGTGGGTGATGAGAACGTGGAAGCAGTTATGCGGAGGGTAAACCTGTGCTGTCCTGCATAGCCTTTGGGGCCAATTTCCAGGCAGCCTCCTGCTCCTGGCACTCGAACCCTGCCAGTGACACTGACCCTGTGCTGCAGGAGGCCAGTGGCCGAAACCTTCCTGGCTTAGATAAATATTGAGCCACAGCCTGTTCCTGGCTCAGCAGACTGAGCAGCACCCAAATAGCCGTTTGTGCCCTCACCCTGACCATGCAACCCGGTCCTGCTCCCAGCCCTGCTGAGCTCCACCAGCACAGCCCCTGCCCTCCGCGGTGTCCTTCCTCCAGAGAGAATTTCTCCAGTTCCGGGTGTGGGGTGGATTGGGCAAGCGATACAGACGGGGAAGGTTTCCAAGTGGGTCCCAGCAGCATGGGCAGGTGGCAGGGTGATGGGAGGAGATCCTCCAACAGCGGGATGGCTGGAGCTGGGATACACAGCTCCTGGGATGTGGTGCCTGCCTTGTGGGGCGGGCATGGACCAAGCTCTATGTCACTGTATGTCATGATGTGTGGGTGTGTGTGGCCACTGCATCATCTGGTTGTGCATCTTGCTCTGCAGGACCTGGATTTGTGCTGGTGTCGGTTCCTCAGCAGTGATGTGGAGTTGCCATGTTACGGGCAGCCATGAAGGGCTTCGGAGTGGAGCCCATCTGTGTCAGCGCTGATGGAAATTCCCCGGGGCCATGTGCTCAGTTCTGGCCTCTTGCCTGCCCCTCTGGGGAGGGTATTTCCATGCTGAGTTAGTCAGAGTTGTTTGTGTTTTGTCACGTTCCCAAGGCGATAAGCATCCTTACCACTTCTATTTGCTCAGCATGCATCTAAAGTGAACTGTACAAAGCTCAGCTCATGTTTTCCAGCAGACAAAGGCACTCAGGGCAACCAAGAGAGGAAAGACAACTGAACATCTTGCTGGGTGCAAGGAGCAGGGGACAGAGGGTCCAGCAGGTGACAGCAGAACTGGGAAGCCAGGGTCTGGGCCACAGGCTGAGCCGAGTACCCTGGCACAGGGACCATGTGGAGCACTGGGGGAGTGGGGTGCAGTGACTGCTTTGTTGAGCATCATCTCTGACTGGTACTGCTGGGATGGAGCCCCCCCATACGGTGGCTAAGGTGGATGGAGACATTGCCCCCAGCCGGACGGGTGGGACTATGCAAGGCCAGCTTGCCCACATCTGCTCCCGTTCACAATCCACCTCCGTTTCTGTCTGCCACTAAGGGCGAATTTAAATGAGGATGGGCCGAGCTGCATACCCCATCCCAGCACAGCCCAAACAAGTCTGCTGAGACCAAGTGTCTGCCATAACCGGACACCAATGACTGCACTGGAGAGCTGGCCCGGCTGACTGATAGCGTCAGAGGCCAGCAGTGGGTGTGCGATGCGGCTGAGCAGTGCTAGGCAGGTGAGGGCAACGGGGGAGCGGGCCAGGCAGCACACGTTCTACATCCTCCTGCCTCAGCTCTTTTTGATGTACTGTTTCAGAGTGAAGGTATGAAGCTGTTAAATGAGACCCAAATTTTAGCATTTGCTGTTGTCACAGGAAAAATGTGTGTTAAGTATTAAATGTGTGGTGAGTTAACTAACTCCAAGGCTGGAGGAAAGAGAAGTGTCTGATGGCCAGAGCTGGCAGTTACAGGGCTTTGGAGTTCTGTTCCTCTTCCTGCCAGTGATTCACTGCATGGCTCCAGGCAAGACACGTAACCAAGCTGAAATATTTTCTTCCAGCTGCAAAAGAGCTGTAACGCCCAATACAAGGAAGGCCTCTGAGGTTTAACTAATTCCAGTTTACAGAAAGCCTCGAGATCCTCCCTAGGAAGCTGCTGGCGAAAGGCAAGTATTACAGTATTTCAAACTCCTCTTCATAAGTGAGCTCTTTGGCTTCACATGGGTGAAGAGCCGTGCCTGGAACTGCCTCTGCAAACTGTCCCGACTAAGGGGGTTGGGACGTGTGGGAAACGGATGTGAAACTGCAGCAGGAGAGACAGCAGCAAACTCCACTGGTTCTTGCTGCATCTGAGCGGGTGGGTTACTGGGCGTACCAGTGGAGGGCAAACTTTCCCTGCTAAGAGGGCTAAAGAGGCTGGAGAAAGCTTGGTGTAAAGAGAGAGGTGTGGAGGTTGTTTCTATACAGGGGGAAGAAAAGGATGATGAGAATTATGTCTGGGCCCTTGCAGCATGTCTCTCTTGAAGGAGGAGCAGGAGGCGGGAAAGACTGTGTGCTCCTCTCAGGTATTGTGCTTGGTCCCATTCCTTGAAAACAAACAGGGATCTGAGGAGTTGTCCAAGAAGTGGCAAAGGCTGCGGGCTGAGCACCAGCACTCATGGTGCTGCAATGCTCTGCGGGGGAGCCGCAGGACAGGGCATGCTCCCAAAGGTGGCATGAAGTGGGAGCAGGCTGTGAAGCTGCCTTCTGACAGAAGTTGTCTGAGCACATCACAGCTCAGGGCAGTGAGGGACGTACAAGATGATGGTGCTCCTGACCAGCTTTTGTGCTGGCTGAAGCTTTCTGGGTCTTCAGAAACTGGCTAATGCAGTTCCCCTCTGGGTGATAAAGCCCAGCTGATAGAAAAACAAAGTGATCAGCCTCCTGGCCTCTGGCAGGGAGTGCCCCACACCTGCACTGGGCTGAGGGACTGCTGAACAAGTTGAGAATGTCTAGCCAAAGCCCCAAAACCCTTGAATGAAACAAACATCTAACTCTTTCTTAACTCTTCTAGTGCTTCCCTTTGTTGGCTAGTGCTGTCCACATCTTCTGAGCTATCTGGCTGGTTTTCCTTCCAGCTGGGCGTGGGAAGGCCCAAACACAGGGAGAAGCCACGCTGAGACCACCGGGCAGTTGCTGTTTCTGCCAGGTTGCAACAGCCCCAGTGACGGACCTGCAGGAACCTGCAAACAGCTGCTCGAAACCCCTCTGGGTTTGGTGTGGAGGGCCCCAGCGCTAAAGCGCAGCTCTGCCCGCTGCCCCGACCAGACTGGCCCCATGGCCAGGGCATGACACGTGGCTGGTGCATCCTGCAGCATTGCCGCACCTGTGTGTCCAGCCCGGGTGAAGGAGCCCATTAACCAGAGACTCAGGCTGTTGTGGAGCCCAGGGGCGAGGCTCTCGGCCGGGATGTGCACTGAGCTGCCGCAGCCCTGGCACAGGGGAAGCTGGAGGATGCAACCACCTTAT
>NW_010124518.1:0-753 GCF_000699245.1 Pterocles gutturalis
CTCTGGTCCCCGACACCTGTTTGTTGAATTTTCACGTTAAATTTTCATCCGTGAAAATCATCTGGCAGCGTTAGAGTAAAGGGATTCGCTCCCCCAGTCTCTCTCTCTCTGGGATATACTGGGAATTCCAAACCACATCACAGAATGGTTTGGGTTGGAAGGGACCTTACAGACCGTCCAGTGCCACCCCCTGCCCTGGACAGGGACACCTCCCACTAGGCCAGATTGCTCAAAGCCTCACCCAGAAAAATCTTTGCTGTTGAAAGTATCCACAGCTTCTCTGGGCACCCTGGGCCACTGCCTCACCACCCGCACGGGAAAACATTTCCACCTGATATCTCAGTCTCTTCCCTTTCTGCTGTGTCCCCATGTCCAGCTCCTTTCCAACGAGCAGGTGTGTTAAGCCATGACCCTGGGTGCTCCGGCTGAACACACACTTCAGCAAGCCCGGCGATGCAGCAGATGCTCGGAGCCACCGTGAGGATGCTGATTGCCAGCACCTCCCCTGTGTCAGCAGATCTCTGTGTGAGCGGCGACTGAGTCGGAGCCATCAGCTCTTTCAGTGTTTCACCAGAGGGACTTGCCCAGAGAAGATACCTTTTGCCTCTGGGAAAGATTTTCACTGATGTAAGGGTGATTATTAATTAACAACAATGCAAATTTGAATGGCTTTGTAAACATCTGGAGGCTGAGGATTCGTTCTATTTGTACTTAATAAGAGATCATCATCGAGATCAGCTGCTTAGAGCTGAA
>NW_010124519.1:0-3100 GCF_000699245.1 Pterocles gutturalis
TTATTATTATTATTATTATTATTATGAATAGCTCCTAACTGGAATTCTGTCATAGTCCTAATCTTCTGCAATATCTTTTGCACCCTTTGTGATTTTAACTGTGTCAAGAGTGGACAACAATTTAATAGATTTCTTGCTCTAAGGCAAAATCTGTTCATAGTACTTAAAACACTGACAAGCACATCAAGAAAACTTAATTTAACAATATTTTATTATATTTCATTCTTGCAGATCTTATTTATGAGTTAAGGCTGAATATTCTGCTTTTGTTTTGATAGAAAAATGCACTCATCTGACTAAGTTCATCTGTAAATTAGCTTGCCTGTGCCCTCCAAAATTTACAGACAGATTTCTAATAGAGGTCCTTCTTTCTTCTTTCAGTAAAGTTTAAATTTTGTTAATTTTTCAGAGAGTACTAAATTTAAATAAACACAAGTTAGGCTATTTTAAATGTCTTTAGGATGTGGTTTGTACTGGTTACATCTCTTTTGACTTTGAGTTATAAGTGTACTTTTCCGAAAATAAATTCTCAGTGATACCTCAAAGCTATGTCATTGTAATCCAGTTAATTAGAAACATTTCCTGGGTTATGGACATTTTAAGGATCCTGCAGAAAGCGCTAATATATTTTACACTAGCATATCCTATTGAACATTACTTCTGAACTCAAGAGTACTCCTTATGTTTTGCGTTCAGTACCAACAGAGAATATATGGTAGTTTAACAACAATGGACCATTCAATTCTTACTGTAAAATGATTGTAAAAGTGGCCTAAAATCTTTACCCAGAAGATTAGTGTATAAAAAACTAGATGCTTTTCATATCAAAATGAGAACTCTGACTCTCAGGCCATGAATATCAAGGCACAGCATGACTTCTCATCCTGCTCTTCTGTGGTCATCTTGTTAGGAGGAAGTGATAGGATGTTCTTTGATGTCCTGACACCAACACAAAAGCTCTTTCAAAAAAAATATATTGGTTAAATCAATACATAGTAATATATAGCGGGCTTCCCTAATAACTACTTTTCTTGCTTGAATGTATACAGAATCCCATTTTACTGGGGTATGTATTTTTAACTGAGGTCAGTATCTGCTGGCACTAGGAAAACATGATGATATGCTAGCTTGACAGAAGAAGTAGTCAGCACAAGGGTAGACCGTAGCCTAGAGTTTTTAACTGGTTGTATTTTAATATTGCCAAAAAATACACCGTAAACAGATGATTTTTATTGTGCTCATAGGGCATACGGTAAGCTGTGGAAAGTGATCTCATTCTCCATCGGAAGACTTAGCAGAGGTTTTTTGTGCTGTCTTCCCTGCCGCCAGCACAGCAGAGCAAAAGGGATATAGCTGGAGGAGATGTGTGCCAGAATGTCCATGCAATGTGATGACCTTCAGGACTGTCACCTCTGCTGTGCAGCCACAAATACAAACTACAGCAAACCTATTGCTTCTTCCTAGGGCATGGATGAAATCTTGGAAATCTCTTGTGAGCACCCTACAGACCCAGAATTGAGAAGGCATTTTAAAAATAACCCTTAAAATGGCTTTTAATCTCATTATATATGAGGTAATCAGGCAACTTCCATAACCTTGACTGATGCTCTTAAAAAGTTGAAAATGCCCAGGTGTGGGATATAGTCATGTAACAGAAAAGGTAATTTTCTGAAATATAAGAAACACAATGTTTCAGCTGATCAGACTATAAGTATGTGACACAGCGCGACTCAAAAGTAGACAAATAAGTTGACAGAATGGACCTCTGCACAGCTTCTAGTGCTAGTTCAGATTGATAGCTGTGGCTAGAGTCAGCACAAAGGCTAGGCACTAATTAAGATACAGATCTAAACAAATGCTGTTATGTGGCCTCATTCAGGTCTCTTAAGGAGGATATAGGTTCCACTCCCTTAATTTCCCATGTTGGTGAAAGATGCCATTGTAGGTCCTTAATGTGTTGGTTCTGAAATAGTGAAATATGCCATTGTACCTACAAGGTATGGCATGTACAAGACCAAGTTCAGGACTTATGCTGACAGTGGGGATGAGAGGTGGGAAGTACATAGTGTGAAGGAAAAGGCAGAGGCAGTTTGAGATGAACAACAGGAAGGAAAAGGGATGATATATGAATAATTTGTAGAGGACTGGAGATTCCAGCCATCTGTAGGGAAGCAGAACTGCGGCATGTTAACAGGCATCTGCTGTAATGCTTGTGATAATACCACTTCTCTAAGTTGGCTGCTGTACAATGTGGCTATCATTTCAGGTTTCTGCAAAGGAGAACAGCATGATTGATTCTGTAATGAAGCCTCATTTAATTTCATATTTAAGCACTTTTTACAAAAATGAAAATGACTAACATCATACATTGTTTATTTTATGACAAATTGTATTTTGAAAATTGTTTTGGTTTAAATTTTTTTTTTGATCACAGATTTCCAGTAGGAGTAAGTGAATAAAATGTGCAACCTCCATGAACTACTAAAAATAATATGGAAGAGTGAGGGAGATGAGAGCCTTGCTGATTCCAAGCAGTTCAAAATGAAATACTTTAAAACTGTGTCCTGGGTTCAGCTGGGATAGGGTTAATTTTCAGAGAAGCTGGGAGATGGGCATAGCCAAGGGGATATTCAATACCATGCTGATGTCATGCCGGGGATAAAGGGGGGAGCTAGCCAGGAGAGGGGTGGGGTTTTTGGGCATCATTTTGGCGATGGGCTGTTTTCCATTTTGTGTTCCTATTAATATTGTTTGTTGTTACCTTTTATTTTTCTCGTGTTGTTCACGAGGTTCCCCCTTTTGTTTTTTTTTATTCTCTCCCCATCTCACCAGGAGGGGGAAGGGGGGGAAGGGAGCAACCACGTGGCACTTGGCAGGCTCATGGTTGCTGCTCAGTCCTTACCCACTACAAACCTGGATGTAATCTGCAAAATCTCTAGACCTCCAGCCTCAGTATTACGAAATGAGGTTGTAGCAACGTAATTTTATGTAGCAAACTCCTACCATGTTTCATCATTTGTATTCTTTGTTTTCAGTTTTATCATCTAAGTTCTGTGAGTGGGGTTTTTTTTTATTTGCTATGAATAAGCACTGAGCAGAT
>NW_010124520.1:0-18615 GCF_000699245.1 Pterocles gutturalis
AATAAATTTAAAAAATAAATTTTAAAATAATTTAAAATAATGCGGCTGCATTCTGACCATTCGCATTGAGCAAGCCAAGCTTTATAAAGTAATCATCGCAGCTATCACCAGTTTCCATATTTCCCCAACTATATCCATTCATCCTGTGCCACACTGGTGAGCTCTCTCAGCATGTCGTCACTGTCTCCATAGTAACTATTTCCAAAAAGAAAACAGCAAAGGGAAATAAAAAACAAGAGCATAATGTGGAAAAACAGATACACATTTGTGTTATGGATTTTTGCCTTTTTTTTTTTTTTTTAGGAGAACGCTTAACTGCATCTCTATCACCCATCACACAGCTCCTCCACAACGGTGATGCTAACATCAAATTTGATGTTTGTAAAGCTAACACTATGAGGCATACCACTGAAATGGGAAAACTGCACAGGTTGAGTAGAGATGTAAAATTTACATTCAGCTCAAATCATTCTGTCTGCTGAACGAGGAAAAGTATAGAGCTGCATATTATCGTTTTCCTTAGTTTTCTTTTAATTTCCTGTCTCAAAATTTATACTACTACCCGATATGAGTCTGTTTAAATTCCCTTAGAGAAAACTGTGTTTACAAATCCCAGGCAGCAGAAACAAGTGCTTTTGCAGCTTCGAGATTGGCTGCCAGTTCTGTTTCCATAGAAATGAACATTAATTTGCTGAAAAATGGGGAGGTGCTTTAAAGAACCCTCTCCAGTTTGCAGGGATACACATATTTCTGGTGGAGCGAAAGGGCAAAACTAGCAGCACGTGTAAGATCTTGCTTAACACGCAAACGTCCCGATATGGTTCTCTTAAGATGCAACACCATTATGAATGTAAGGTTGCCCTCCTCCTCTTTATGCTTTCATCACAGATCAGACTCAATAAAGGAAGATAGGAACTCCAGACGAAGGGGACTGTTCACACTACGTCCACCCTAACAGGGATAACAAGATATTAAATCTAACAGTGTGCATAAGTCTGCAGGTATATTTTCCTCTCCTCCCTGTATTTCTCCCACATACGTAAGCATACCAATACAATGCTTTTAAAACCTGTCATGTGTTAAATCCTGTTAGTACAAACATTAGTTTTTAAATATATAATTGTTTGGATTATTAAAATACTATGGAAAACATTATTGTATTCACATTGTTTAAA
This sequence comes from Pterocles gutturalis, assembly GCF_000699245.1. Taxonomy (NCBI): domain Eukaryota; kingdom Metazoa; phylum Chordata; class Aves; order Pterocliformes; family Pteroclidae; genus Pterocles; species Pterocles gutturalis. The sequence continues at coordinate 1,176 of NW_010124520.1, forward strand.
GCTGCGAGTTTTGAGGGGTTTATTCTTTTTCTTTTTTTCCCTCTCCTAAGTACATGATGAATAAAGAGACTGAACAACTGACATTAGTATTACTTGATAAAAGAGTCCTAAGTCACATCTCCGGATTCTCAGAAACTAGGTCAATGCAACAAAGATTTCCTACCACAGCAGTGTCGCTCAGGACTAAGAAGCTGCCATCTTCCACAGCTGTATTCGCAAGCCCTTTCCCAGGCATCACACACAGAAGAGAACACTCATCAGTACAGTTTACTAATTTGGGAAAGTAACTCCCATCTGGCAAAAAGCCGTTCCTTTTGCTGGTGAAAAGGTCCACGACAGAGCTGCACCAGTCTAACGACATTAAAAAAAGTTTTCTGCCCCGCCCCCATTTCCCCCCTACCTTCCCAAACCCTACTCCAAAATATCCAAAGCACAAAAAAAAAAAAAATCCTCAACACTGTAACAGATGTATTTAGACATTAAAATCTGGCCTTTATCCAGAGATGTTTGATAACACTCCTAGAAGAAAAGTTGGTAACAAGGCTACAGGAATTCAACACTAACTTTCAATCTACATGTGCAAGCAGTGAATACAAATTGTTCTTCAGAGAATAATGAAAGACAAAGCCAAGATAAAGCACTTTCAATGGAAGATATCTTTTCAATAATGTTAAAAAAATTGTCTAGAGGGATGCAACAGATAAACTAGGTTCAAGCAAAAATACTCAAACCAATGTATTAGAGAGATTCTGCCTCTATGGTACCAAAACAGAATCACAGTAACTTTTGCACAGAAATTGCCACCTACAAGACAAAAACCATGGTCAGCATTACTATCTGCATTTTACAGATGAGATAAAAATGGCTTAAAGAAAAATAAACTTAGTCAACTCTCTTAAAATAGAGACAAAAAGCTCAAAAAGGCTACGTAAACTAGTCCAGCAATCTTGTATTTGTATTTTCAGATATATTTAAATTATTTCAATGCATTTATATTCCCTCGTGTAACTATCTCCAGCCTCATGAGAGAAAATCATCATCAGAAAAAAATACATATAAAATGCATCTTTGAACCTCTCAAACTTATTCAAGCAGTATTAACTTTAAGTGCAAAGGATAATGGTTTACCCTTCCACAATGAGCAAACTTACAATCTAACAGAACATTTATGTAAAACACTTTTCCCACAAATTAGCATGTTTTCTTTGGGGTTTTTTTGGTAATATTAATCCTTACAGATCTATTTCTGTATGCTTTAAGTGTTCAAGGATAGCAATGTTTATTTCAAAGCAGAACGCAGCAGAGAAACTCCTACTACCTCAAAGAAAAGGTTGTAAAAACACATTCCTTTGAACCTACAGTCTCTTCTGTTTTCACACTAACAAGGAAAGGGTGAGAATATTTAAAATGAAAAGGTATATTTGAGTACATTAACAAATCATATGCATTCCTCAAAATATTTCTACTCTGGCATAACTACACTGTTTAGATCTAGCAGAGACTCCTTTTCAGTTAGCATAGCTGCTTTAAAAGGAAAACGAACATCAGAGAACCCACCCCTATAAAACATCATGTATTGACTCCTTGCAGAAGACAGACAATGAAGCTTTCAAAAACAACTATATCAAAGCCACTGCCACAACACATCCTTTGTTGTCCTGTTATGTAACAGGTTTTTTTCCTTAAACTATTTAATAAAGAAAGAATTATGGCTTTACTCTTTCACACTATAAAATTCTATATCAAGAATGCAATAAGAAGCAACAAGGATTCTCTGCACAACAGGTTTTCTCTTTATGAAATACACCAAAAATAAAGAGCTCAAACTCAGTACAGTAAAGACTTAACTTCGACATTTAAGTGTCTTTGAATGTTGCAGTCACCTATTTCTATAATTTAAAGCTCCATGTATTATAATCATTATTCATCGTTTTAAATGAGAAGAAATCAAACACATTCATGACTAAATTACCATTTTCTTTTAGAAACATGCTGTAAGATACGATAAAGGTTCCTTTGATTTTTTTCCCCAGGCCTGAATACTTTGCAGTATTCTTGTAACCTCTACAGAGCACATACTATAACTTGTTAAAGATTCACAGCTTGTTCCCATGCAGTTTCAACACCTTTTCCCATTGTATTCTGATTGCAGTCCAGAAAAGACTTTCAGTAACACAGGATAAATTTGTTTCACTAGATGTCTCATTTTCTGAGCACTAACGTATTTCCACTCATTCATCTCACATTGATAATGTTGGCATTTAAATATTTATCTTGCATTAATTTAACACTGATTATAAATACATGATCTTTCATACTCACCACTGATGCTACTTAAAATCATATTTCCAGAGTTTCTTACTTCATCAAATCTTGCAAATATTGTTTGCAACCTGTAAAGAACCACAACAAAAATATTTTTACAGTTCTGAAGTCCCCCAGGTTACTAGTAAAAACAGAAATCAGTTTATGGTCATATTTCAAGCAGTAATACAGAATATACAACCGGTAAGAGTATTTAGAAGCAATTCTCCTCTTAAATTAGTTGAGCATCTTCACATAAACGCACAGAAAACTGAGTCAACTTAGCAAAGAACAAAACTGAGCATCATTATTGGCATCATTAAAAACAACAAAAAACTAAAGTTCAGGTTCAGTAATAGTATATATTGGGTTCAGATGACTGTGATATTACTCTGTTTATACACAACACTAAAAGGCAACAATTGGAACTATGTTCATGTGGGGAAAAATAGGGATTACTATTTAATTTGTTTTGAGACAATTACTACTTTTCCTCTAAATTGTTGTTCCTCAGAATTTCCTCAGTTTTGTTATGAAAATACTTTTGTAGTAGTTAGCACTTTCACAGGAAAAAAAAAAAAAGGAAAAAAGGTATATACTTTTTTCTGAACTTAAGGTATGCTTAACACTTCAGTTACGTTCAACACACACCACGCTAATGTAAACTCTCACTATAATAGAGCAAATATTGAAAGGCTGCTTTCAACTCACGGTCAAAACTATATTAAGACAAACCAAGAAAAATGGATAAGAACAGTGCTTGGGTACAAAAATTCTCACAATACCTAAAGGAGCAAACTCAAGGACGTACAAAGACATAACTTATACATTTCTTTACACACGCACCACTTTTACTCCGTGATCCATGCAAAGAGGCTGTACCTTCTCTGACACACTACATGTCCCTTTCATTCACTGGCACCTCATTCATCTCATAATGAAGAATGGGATGAAACACAGCCAGACAACAGTACAAAAAGCCTGAGCCTTTCCTCACACTTTCCAATGGTTTAGGACTCTCACAATGCATTATTTTTACTTTCTAAATACTTCGAAGCAATCTGGTACAGAGCAAATTTGTACAGAGCAAGAACTCCTCCTCAGATTTAGCTGAGAATTCCACAAAAAGGCTGGCCCCACTGCAAGCATCTAAAAAAAACCAAAAACAACCCCAAAAAACCCTTAATCGTTTAATTCAATAACCCATAACACAAACCAGCAGTTTTTCTACCATCTCAACTTATCTAAAAACTATACATAGCTCAGTAGTAGTTTACATAATCTTCCCCTAACGTACTTGTCAGTCTTCCCTCTGGAACCTATTATCCTCTCCCAAAATTTGCTCCACCATTGCATTTATAGCCATTGCAGCCCCAGCAAAATTCACAAATTCAGAAATTCACAAATGTCAGACTACATGACTTTAATATTAGACCCCAGTCTTTTAATGAAAAGGTCAGTTTGCAAACCAAAGGCAATTTATACCCCTTTTTTTTTTTCTCACTTTGACTTGAACAAATAAAACTTCAGTTATTATACGAAATGCTTTTCGGGTACTGGCATTTACTAACATCACATGGAATCCCATTAACGTGCCATGTGCTTTCAAATGCACAAAGTGGAAAGTTCACACAAGAATCAATACACACAGCAATGTGTTATCTTGCTTTCCTAAAAGGAAGTTAATGCATTTGCTTCATACGTACTATAGGAAGTATTTTTACTATGTATTAATAGTTCGCCAGGTTAATGAGGAGGACTTAAAACTACATCCAAAAGGCTGACACTGTTATCCTGGTAGAAATCGAACATGGACAACTAGAGGGATTAACAGATTTCCTTTAAAATTTCACTTTAATTTTTATATCCTGGTAGGCTGATGTTATGCATTTGGCACACATATTTTAGAGAATTCAAAAGAAAAATAATTATTTCCTGCTCTTTTGAACTTAGCTTTCAAAAATGCTTTCCTGAGTGTTTTTAACAGAAAGGAAAAATAAAATGCTTCCTTATAAATACGTTATAATAATACACATGTTGCCTCTCACTCTGGGCAAAATATCTGATAAAGTACTAACTATGAACACTTAAAAATGTGTTTGTCAGGGCTGGATGCTATGTATTCAGTGGTTCAGACTGCAGAGCAACGCAGTACTGCCACTCCTAAAGCTTTCAGAACATGCATTTATGACCAGAGGCACACTCTATAGTATTTTGTCATAATTACAAAAAAAAAAAAAAATTCCAGTAAAAACTGACAAAATAGTCATGTAGATCCAACCCTCTCTTTAGTACAGCTTCCAGGAACTGTAACTACTACTTTGCAAAGACTCTCCCAAGTTTTTCCTCCCTCTATTCCCACCCAAATCTTCATGCTACTATCTTCTCATCTCATACCTCTTCACACAGCCACAGGTAGCAAGGCAGTATGGGCTAAGGTCTCTCAAATTAATGGCAACCGCAATCAATCTAAGAAGGTTTACAGGAGTTCAGCTCTTGGCAAAAGAGAGCCTGGCCAAGAGGAATCCAAGAATGTTTACAGGGGTGGGTAAAGAGTAGTTTCACAGTCATCAGCAATGAGGTAGATTCTTTGAGAAGAGCAGCGTTGTTACTCCTTTATCTCACAGCTGCAAGCCCAAATCTGGATATGACACGCATAATCCATCAGTAAAGTAATCAGTCAACAGAAACACTGTGTCACCAGTGAGTAGAAATATCTTCTTTCTCCAGAAAGGCACAGATGGGTCTTCTACTTCACATGTGGAAGGAAAAAATCCCCCTTGATGAAAAACACATGTTCAGGACAGTTCTGCACGGGCTGGACGATGGCTGCTGCCTCAGTGAATGAATGGATGAACGTATGAGGTTGGAGCACTTTAAACGGGGGCTCAAGGCAACCTGCAAAACCTTCTCCTACGGCAGGTCTCTATCAAAGGGTTACCATGCTATGGTGATTATGTTCAATGAGAGGGGCACATATCCTTCTGAGACACAGCGTGAGCTGACACGCACACACACAGAAACACAGATGCTAGCAAAGAACGGGCTGCACTTCTAGACTGAAAAGCTGTTATTCATGGCCACGCTTGATGCAGTTCAACCATTTGCATGACAGGCAGAGGGAGATACCTAAAAGTTTGGACCTTGTGATGAAGAGGCAAAAACCCGCTACTCCCCTGTCAACAGCAGGAGGACAAAGAAGAAGAAAGAGTGGTAACTAGTCTGTTCTTCACGACCAAAGTGAGTCTAAAGCAGGAAACGGCCCATATGAAACCTTGCGCTTACTTCCCCTTGCTTCCCTCTTCCAAAAAAACAACCACCCCAATGCATCCTGCACAGACACGTGGCCACATCTGGACACACAGATGGACCTCATCTCCAACACGAACTAGACAGATAAGTAGAAAAAGTGCATACCACATAAAATGCGGTGTTCAGAAATGCAGCCTGCAAAATGCTTTAACGTTTCAGGATGTGAAGTTGTGGCCCTAGACATAAAAACTAAACAAATAACTGGTTTTATACATTTATGTTTCTCAAGTAACAGTGGGAAAAGTTGTCAGATGACTTCCTGAAAGATCTTAAAAAGCTTTTACCACTCAGACTAAGCAGCTGCTATCCAGAGCCACATACACTATTTACAGTCAGGGAAGATCAGCCACACAGATTCCATACTGTAACAAGTTCAACTTGGCCCATGTAGACAAAACCCATTCACTATTCTTGGCTCACAGAACAAGAAATATAACATCTACTTTCAGTATTCACAAATGCATGAACACTAACTAATACTTACAGGCCCCATACCAAAGACTGTCAAACCTCTTTGGCAGCAACTTTAATACAAGGAAAACAACATCGAGGTTTCAAACCACTGACTTGATACTGATTTCTTCTAGAAAAGGAATGTGCTTCAGGCAAACGCACAATATTATTCTGAGATTTTTAAGATCAAAAATAACAAATAGAGGAACTCACTGAATGTATTTATAAACAAACTCACAAATTAACCTCTGTAAAGAATAAAAATGCACTGAAGAACAATACAGCAGCAGCAAGTAGAGCTAACTACAAAAGTAAGACCCCGTCTTCTTTATCAACTACTTAGACTCCAACAGGTCCAATAACCCTCTCTAGAAAACCCAGTATCTTCCACAGAGGAAAACTTACCAGGTGCACATTACCAAACCTTTTAAGCCTATTATTATTAAATTACTAACTTCATTTGTCTTTATGTAGACACAACATGTATATACCATTTGCATATTTAAAGAAGTTGAGAGATTTCTCAAAATAATGTTTGATTAACTTTCCTGCCTTCCTTTCAGCAGATGTGAGCTCTTACTGTCAGTCCTTTAGGGCAGAGTGCATTGAAGCAGCAACACACAGATCTCTAATGTGTAATTGTTATGGAAACTAAACGAGTCTACATTCTCTTAAATGAGGTGTGCATCAAATTGAAGTAAAGGGGGTTTCTAATAATATTTATGTTTACAGACAATTTTTAATGAAATGTGCTGTCATCCAGTGAAGGAGCTGCAGTTCGGTTCTTTAAGGCTGAGCTCAACAACCGAAAGCAGTTGTGTCTGAACCACAGATTATCCATAATACTTAAAACCTATAAAACCTACCCAGACACACAAATGAAAACATAAGATTCCTCTCAAAACAACAATAAAGTGATACTCTACATCAAAGGGTTTTTTTCCACAGATCATAGCTTCTCCATAATCACATGAACATTTTAAAGCATTTAAGTGAAGGGAAAACTTTTGACAGGCACTGGGGAAGAAACGTCTCAAATTAGCTCTGTCTCTGAAGGAACAACAGTCTAAGCTACCGTAGCACTAATCTATCTTTCCCAAGCTTTGTCAACCCCCTCATTACTTGTGTGAAGGAGTAAGAAGAGACTACAGGAACTCTGCTTTCTGTCTGCGATGGATGGGACAGAGACTAGCAGCCTCACGCTCAACTCAAATAAATCGGAACTCCTCCCTTCATCCCAACCTGAAAATTGCTGCAGAGGACACAGCGTTGAGATCCAGCTCATGTATTATTTTACACTAGCCTTGACTGTGCAAAACTGTAGAGATTCAGTGGCAACAAGCTGCTTAACATGCACCAAGTAGAGCCTTGCTTCTTGATGTGAATGCAAATGGTACAAGCATACCAAGCCAGGGGATTTTAACTGGTGAATGTGAGGCTGCTTTTCATCGTACACCTGTATGCCTCTTCCAAGCAGAAAAAACAACAGCAAAAGAAAGTCAGGAACACTGGTTAACATTATGGTAGAAGCAAAACTAACCAGAAGATAAAATAAAAACTGTAACAATTTTAAAGAAATGTTTTTAGTGCATTTAAAGTTCTGGTAAAGAACGGTAACACAGAATGGCTCAGGATCAGAAAATTAGAACAGCTAACTCACCTTCCAGGAGGAATTCCTCTCTTCGTAAGATCTAGTCGGACTTTCTCTCCCACATGTCTATAAACTTCTACAATGGCTAGTATGGCAGCATCTCTCACCTGTGAACACAGAGATTAAATTGTATATTTCAGGGTTACAGAAACCAAAACATTTGATGACAACCCACTAATCTTCCTGTTACTACTGACCTCCATGCCAACTCATTTCACAGAACAGTTGAAACAGTGAGAATGGAAGGGAAAGGAAACACAATTGTGATTTCAGTAAGGTATTTGTTCCAAGTTAGAGCATCTCCAGATGGTAAATGAAAAATCCTAGAAATAACAGCTCTAGTGGGAATTTCCGGGATTGACATAAGAATAATATTTGTGGAAAAAAAAACTGCTTTATTTATGATTCTATCACATTAAGCAATACTTCCAAAAGTTAGTCCCTGCGCTCAATCTTAACACTTCCCTTGCTTTCATCTGTTCCTACATGCAGCGAAGCCCTTCTGGAAAACTAAGAACCTGACTGCCCACAAGAGTGGGCCAAAGTGATCAGTGTTTTCTTTACTTCCTTCAACAGGAATTACATGGCATCATGTAAGTACAATAAAGGGAGTAAGACGAGATAAGGGAAGCGGAAACAGTTAAAGGAAGGAGACCGAGTGCCTCTTTAAAAAAATCTACACCATAGTCATCACAATAAAAAACTCACAAAAATGCATGTTAGTAAATGCTGTTATTCTCTACAAAGAATTACTGGAATGACTTTAGCATTGTTCTTTGTAATAGTTCGAACTAAACCCACAATTCCTCTATCAAGAGATAAACTACATCTTTACTAATGAACAACAAACAAGACAAATTCTTAAAAGATTTTCACTAGAATAGTGCAATGCTATATTATACAGAGGAGACAAGAACTTTGCTGCACCCAGAAAATAAGCATAAAGACCTCTCCTGTTTATTTGCCCATCTTCTACTAACACTACCTTCTTCCTTACTGTATTCTTAGTCTCTTCTCTCAGACACAACTTTAGATAAATAGAGATCTTATCCATTTCCATTTGAAGGTTTTCTGAAGTTCAAATGTCCCTATTGTGAACTACATCTTGATTTTCACTGCAGTTGTTTTTGCTTAATTAACTGTTTTTAACTACAGTCCTTCCATGTGCTCAAACGCCATTTGGGTTCTATTTAGGAAATTATTACCTGTCCTGTACATGACAATGTTATCTTTACCAAATTTGGCACATTATTACAGGTCTCATGTAAGAGCTCCATTTGGAAGCAATTCTTCCTGTCAATACATTTTTTTTTCCCCCTCTTCTTTCAGAATGCTCTATAAGAAACAACTACTTTCAGTAATGACTAGTTTTAGCCTTTGAAGACAAAACTACAGGGGCCAGTAAATCACAACACTGCTGCCTTTGCAACTCTACTTTCATCTTTCAATGGATGGGCCGATTCAGAAGAAAATGGGTTTATTGTTTCTCATGCTAGAAAATAATAATCTGTTGTACACAAGCAAGCGCATTGGCTTTTCTTAAATGCCTACATTTAATTTGCTTTCATTCTTCTGTCAAAGTATAGTTATTGAAGCACTAGTAAGTAATGAAATCCATACCTGACTATTCGAGTCACCAAACGCTGTGCACAGATGTGGTACCAACTTGCTGAGGACTAATGGTTGTGCACCATAACTAAAAAAAAAAAAAAAAGTTAAATGTATTTTTTTTGCAGAAAACAGAAAATACTTTACGCACAAGTGAACTTTTAGCTTAGCATTGATTAAATACAAACTCAGATGAATCAAGCTCTGTCTCTCCCTCACTAGTCCTTTGTCTACTTTTAAATAAGACAAAACTACTATCTATACCTTTAGTCTTTCTTTCAGAAAGGTCACAAGTAAAGTTGTTTGATTTCCTCTATTAATTTAATTGAATCAGATTTCCTAAAGTATTAATTTCAGAGAAAAATTACATTTGGAAGGATAGAACCCCTATGCCTCCATAGAAACAAAAAGCTTACATGTTTAAGGTAGCAATGAGACACAAACACACTCCTTCTCGGGATCGGTAATTCTTGTGTTTAAAACCAACAGCAAGGCGTTCCCAAATGTACTATAAAAACAGAAATAATTGTCTTTGATTACCAGGAGCACAATACAACCTAGTTCTATGCATATATTCTAATTACATTCATAACAGTAGCAAAAAAATAACAGAAGACAGGTTCACTGGAAAAGTAAAAGCCCTTCTCAGACAAAAGTTAGTTATAAGATGCTCACTATGGAACACAGCACAGATTATTACTATGCCAGAAGCAATTTCTAAAGAATATCCTTCAGAAATCTAGCTAAGTATTTTTATTGCTTGATAAACACCTCTTAAAAACATACAGAATCGTTACAGTGAACACACACAACACAAACATTAACATTACAAACTACTGACTCAAGCAGAAGCTGCTATATTCTTTCTGCTTCATATTCTGTCTCCCTGCCAAAATTTCCTCTCATCCATTTTAGCTCGTCCTTATCCATACCCCTTGCTCTCCACTTCTCTCCTACTTTTGCTTTAAATGCATGTCTTCATATTTCCACTATTTCTTGCCTATTCATTCTAACTCCTTAGCTTCCCCTTCTTGTTCTGCTTTCATTTCTCCTTTTGTGCTGGTGCCGCTTCCCGTAGTCTGATTTTCCAGCTCGCTAACCCCTCCTTTACCTTCTTGCGCACTCATTTTTCATTGCCTGCCTTCTCCCTTTCCCCCCGCAGTTTATCTTTTTTTTTTTTTTTTTTACCTTGCCATCTCCTTGTCGTTCTCTAGCTGTACGTTACAGTGTAAAAAGCGTCACCGTGAAGTTTACGAGCCCTGGGATTCTCGGTGGGATTTGGGAGCAGATGCACAGGCTCCAGCTGCAGCGCTGCCATTACAGCCCCAGCTGGCATCCGCGGGGAGCGTTGCCTAGTGATGGCTGCACACTGACAAGAGCACGTTTTGCAGCCTGGCCACCACCCTCATTCCTAACCCCCGAAGAGGTAGAATGACACCCTACAAATCTGCTAAAATGTGTCAGATACAAATTATTACAATCGTATTCAGGTTTCCAAAAAAGAACCCCTTACAAACAGCTACTGAGCAGGCAATACTGCACCTTCTTTATTAATGAGGTAGCACGCTTCATAGCAGATGTAAAATTTTCCAATTAGAGCCGTGCTTGATCATTTTGTTTCATCTGGGGTTTTGTGTTTGTTTGTTTTATACTGTGTTACATTTAGAGAAAATGAATCTCAGACAAGCAGGATATGGCTTGCCAAACCTACACAGCTCAACAACAAAGAACAGGATTTTACAGCAGAAAACATCCTTCCAACTAACCTGCTGTCCTGGAAAAACATGGAAAAAAGGAATTGCTAGGTGTACCAAAAAAGCAGGTAGAAAGGTAACTAACTCTACAGTACTGAAACAAACAAAGCAGACTGAAGAGAAATTTAGTCTTTCACTAAATTAACCCTACTTAAAGAACTGAATTCTTCTAAACAGAGAAATTCACATGGCTGCTTAGAAATTTCAACTCTCATGACTTGCTAGCAACAGTTGGTGTCAACCTCCCTTTGTCCCATTCATGCATTTATACCACCTGTATTCTTACTTTTATGCTTTCCTGTCCACAACCAGCTAGATCTAGTTCTTGCTCATTAAAAAAGCCCAAAACAATCAAACTTTAAAAAACCCCAACACATTTAAAACACGAAAAGGGAATTGACAACAGGACAAATTAAATATTATCCAACAATGCACTAGAACAGACAAGATAAATTGATTGGAAAGAAACTCACAGGACTTATCCTCCAAAAATTATTAGACCCAGTTCTTCCAAAGAGATGTCTCTTTGTCAACACAATCAAAACCAGATCTCATGAAGAGGTAAAGGCATGCCTTAGTGGGTAACACCACTGGACTCTGATGCCTAAATCCCAGACAGATCCGTGACCAAATCACGTGCGAAAATGCCTTATGTTGGAACGGAGATAAATATGTTTCCAGAGCTGCCTAATGTGCTACCTGTTTTCCCTACCAGGCAAACAAAGCAATTGAGAACAATTTTCTTACTGCAAAATCTTATTCCCTGCACACAAACACTCAAACCTACATCTATGAATAAACAAAGCCAGAAATTCGCACACAAAAGAACCTCATCTTAATTCACAGAAAAATCAAGACACTCCCTATTGACTTCTGCACTTAAAACTCAGAAACGGGTTTTCTTCAGAAATTACAAACTCAGATAATAAGTTCCTACTGACAAGCAGGGTCCCCAGAGTTCCAAATAACTTCGTTGCTCAAACAATATAATCCTGTTAAACAGTCCTACATTTTCAGACTCACAGAGTAGAAATTCAAGATTTATCATTCGGAAGCCACGCAATGCTAAGAGCTGTAAAAAGGTTTGCTCCACTCAAACTTCAACCTAAGATGACAAGTCAGAGGGCAACTTATCCCCGCCTCAGTTTGTCCAAGGTTCATCATACATCTAGAAAGCCATATTTTTCTAAGTTAGAATCACCATCTCAACTGCGGGAGTACTCCTACATGTTCAAATACAAAGCTAATTTTAAAATAAATTTGGAGCTGAATAAACTTATTTATTCCCATTACGCAAACTCAAACCCAGAAGAATGCTTCAAACATGCGTTAATTAACGAAGTCCTGCCACGTGACATGAAAACATCTACTCAGAAGTTAGCTACAATATGCAAAAATCGGAGAACTGCACAGTGCCAGATTTTTATCTTCAGGTGAATAAGGCATCAGTGTCAATCCATTAAGAATATCTTTAACATTTACACCATTAGCAGTTGCCATAACACAATCAGATATTCAAAGACAAGCCCATGCATAAGCCAAAAGCTCACTAGAGGCCTACGTCTGAATCTACATTAAGTAATCTTACCATGGGCGGTGCTGCTTCGTGCATCAATTTCAATATAAGGTTCTGTGCTTGCTCTCGAACTTGGTCTTTGGCATCTCCCATACGATCTATCAAAGGCAGGAGAACTACAGGAGAAGAAAAAGAAAAAGAAAAAATAATTAAACACCCAATAAAGATTTTTCTAATACTTAAGGATATTTCCAGAAAATTATTTAAGATACATCTAATTCAAAAAATAAAAGCCTATTTTACGTTGGTCAAAATATTTTAAAGTCTCAAATGTATTTCTGAGTATGTTACAAGACTAACAACAAATGCAGTGGACCGAAATTGAAGAAAATAGTATCTTCCAACAGGCTAAAAAGAAAGTATGTTTCCCATCTTAAAAACTGTACGAATGACTTCAATTTATCTTCAAAAAGTATACCAGTAGCTTCTGAATGTCTGGCTTTTCTGAAAAATAATTCTAGGTCTGAGGAGTGGGAAAGGATTAGGATAGGAATAAAGGACTATTTTAAAATCAGTGGGATTTTACAGTTTAATTTAAAAGACTTTTAAAATTTTAAATCCTCCTGTTCACACAGTATATCTTCGAGAAACTGGCCTTACTTCAGTAGAGGCATTGGTAAGTTACTATTGTAAGACAACTGTCCTTGAATAATATTTAACTAAAATTGCACAATCAGCTGATGATTTCACATCCTAAAAATGAGAACTCACTCAAAATGAAAGGACTTGCCAACTCTTTTCACTCGCTTATCCAGAGAGAAGTTTATAATTACATCTGATAAACAAATCAACATTCCAATATTTAGGAAAGTGATCTGAATGAATGCTTAGATCAGCATTGTGCAAGACATCCTGCTATACTGGTTCCCAGTCCTCCATCTGGGGCGTACACACATGCTTTGTTAGATTCTTCCCCCCAGTGCTGCCTGTACCAGTTCTTCAAATTGAGGAGTGACGACGCGGAGCGTGCGGCCTTTCCTCAGGAAGCACAATTTCCGTGGAACCGATGGAGATGTCATCTCCCACAGGACAGTGCTTTTAAAGTGAGTACAAGCACATGAAACACCAGCTAAAAAAAGCAGCATCACATGCTGTCAGTAACATTCACCTGTCAACAGCTCAACCTTCTGCATTAGCTTTTGTTTCTGACCTGACCCAAGGTTTTCTAAGAGCTGCAAGTATCAGTCAAGTAATGAAGGTGGAACTCACTCAACACAGACCCACCCAGCCCACCCTTCTGCTCCTGCACTCCAGTTAAACTGGGGCTAAGTTTGCAATCACCATGCCATGTATTCTAAACTTCTAAAACTAGCATAATGTTTACCTTGAGTCTTTTGGAAATTCGCTCATGTTCCATCAAAAAAAAAAAAAAAAAAAAAGATACAGTGCCAGCTAAAATCACCTCTTGCTGTGTTTGGTGTTATGTCTTTGAACACCTGAGAGTATTTTACAGTTGCTGCCCCATCCCTCTCTGCTGCTGACTGTTATAAAATTAATTTTCCATTTCTACTCACAGAAGAAATAACTGTATTGCCCTATTTCTTTGAAAAGGAGATCTGAAAGAATTTTTAACAGTACTTAACAATTTTACAGTAATAACGAAACAACAGAATTGCCAGCAAAAGATAGGGAACAGAATCAGTAACTCGGGAGGTCTCCTCCAACATTAAAGCCAGCAGACATGTCTGTACTGGGATTATTACTGGACACATACACTGCTGAAGTTTTAATTTCCCTCCTGCTGCATCTGAACACTTTCTAATCGTCCTAATCTGAACATTTAACTCTAACTCTGGATATTCCACTGACATCTTCAGCTACCATTATAATTTTTTTTGCATTTTTTTATCCATCTTCTCTATCTCCTCTGAATATATTATTACAGCTACCTTCATTTTACACTTTGAAGAGAAGGGTTTGGGGTTTGTTTGGTCTTTTGTTGTTGTTTTTTGTTGGAGTGGGGTTTTTGTTTGTTTGTTTTGGGGGGTTTCATTTGTTTTGGGTTTTTTGTTTAGTTGGGGGGGGGGGTTTGTTTGGTTTGGGTTTCCTGTTTTGTTTGGTGGGGTTTTTTTCCATTTTATGAACACAGAAGAAACACCCAGAACTCAAGAAGTGAATTTTGGGAGTTCACAGCTGACCTCTCCCCTAACTTTCCCCTCACTCATACACTTCCCCATTGCATTTTATTCCCAACACTATTTTTCATTACTACTCCCACCACTTCTAAACTGACTTTTTAATCTGCACCATACACTACTGGTGAGGTCCAATACATCAATCTGACTTTTGGGGCAGCTGAAGACAACTCTTGCTTTACAGAGAGGGACACAACCACCGCCAGCGAGGAGCCGAGGGATACAGAGCAAGCGCCAGTCCTGCGGGAACACAGCTCTTTTGTGACTCATGAGCACATTGAGTCCCTTGACAGAGCTGCAGATACCAGGGCTCTGCTCAAAACACTGAGGCAAGCACAGAGAACAGCTACTAAGAAGCCGCTCAACAGCGGTGAGGTCATTGCGTTAAACGAAGCGATGACACAGCCTGCAGATTTCAGCAGCTACAGTACGCGCCGGCCTTTGTCACTCATGGAGCTCTGACACAGGGACAACCTGCTCTGGGAGCTGTTAAAGAACCCAAAAGTCTGCAGGCTTGACTTTTTTGTCCCTAAATCTCAAGTTTCTGCAAGACCCCATATATGGCATGATATATTCTGTTTGCACAAGACAAATGAAATGAGGCTGCTGGATGCTAGCAACCACCAGCTGGTTTTCAGTTTGGTAGTTCATCTTTTCTGGCAGAATAAGCTCCAGGAGGAAATTACTTGAAGTTGGTTGCTTATTGATGAAGTTGCAGAATGCTCAACCAGAAGGGGATCTCCACCAAACACATTTCAAGTTGAATTCCTAATGCCTTCATCACTCTTTCTCCAAACGTTAGACGTGTCTAGAGAGAACTCTTTATTGCTTTTTTCTGCATTAGTGAAAAATTGCTGAATTGTGTTAGCTGTCCTCCTAAAAATTAGTCAGAACACATCTCCTTACTTAAGAATTCTGACATTTTTGAGACACTTGGGATCATCCCAGTACCCTGCTTTTCTGATCACTGCCCAGGACACGGTTGGCTTTCTGGGCTGTCAGCGCACATGGCTGGGTCACGTTCAGCTTCTCGACAACCAACACCCCCAAGTCCTTCTCCCCAGGGCTGCTCTCAATCCATTCTCCTCCAAGCCTGTACCTGTACAACTGAACAATCATTTTGACTGATGCTTTTCCTTTAAGTTTTGTGTGCTTTCTCATCATCATTATCAAATTAGCGTCCTCCTTTATGCTGCACTGCAAATATATGCATTTGGTCATTTCCAGCATCACTCTGCAAACTAACCAATCTCATAGAGATGTTAAAAGAATGGAAGGAGAAGTAGGACTATGCATGAAGGCAGTATTCAAAGCGGTAGTCTCCTAACAAGTTACCCAGTGAACTATAATAATTTGTCACATTCAGTATGGATTTATGCATTCCTACTGTTTTATATTAACCTTATCCTGCTTACATCTTCTGTTGCCTCGTTTCTTCAATTATTTCAAAGGGATTTTGGAAAACCTAATAACATATGACAACTTTCTTCCTTTTATTTATTTTTGCTGATATGCAGAAAAATGTTACACTAAATTTAGGAGACGCTGATTCCCGTTGCAGTTGCTGGTTATTTCTTGCAGAGTCAAGAAGCACTATATCCCATTCCACTTGCCTTTTCACCACATTTGAGCATACTGTCAAAGTTTCCTATTACTACCAGCCACTCCAGAGTCTTCCTGTTAAGATTTCTACATTGTTATACCATGACTTTACAGGTTTTGATTACTGAAGAAAACTTACAAGTGTTAGTAAAAATATTCCATAGCACACATTAATTCTACCAGATTACCTCAAACTGACCTGCCATTTACATCTGAGCCTGTAGTTATGCCATTTTCCTTTCCAATTGCACAACAGTTACCTTCCTGTTATATCCCTAAAAGAGTTTATTACACCATCCATTTATTTTCCATCGTTTGTCTTCTTTCTAATGCTTCAGCAAACCTAAATAAATTTTTATTTATATGAATTCACATAATGACTTTATCAACACTAGTTGGATAGTGGATGTAAGAGTTAGGGCCAAAACCAGCCTGGAAAGTCAGACTACAGCCTTAAGAGATTAAATATTTATCTCCTCTACTGGGACTAAAGATGATAAACAAATAAATCACAGAAGTCAGTGCCCAGAGTGGCATCCAATGTATTTTTAAAAATCCTGAGCAGCTTAAAGGTATGACCCCTGCAGCAACGAATGCCATAGGTAGCACAAACAATTTCCTTTGGTTAAACTTTAACAGAAGGAACTCGTTATGGCACAAACATGGAGTTTTTCAGTCTGTATTATCACTCACAGCTCCCTCTCTATTCCTTCTCTCTCGACCATTTATGCCTGCTCTCTGTAAGTGCCCGTTCCATGTACACCCTCTCACACCTACCCATTTTGATGAACCTACTTTGGACAGCCCGTGTCTGCTCTACTGCAAAGACTTCAAAAAAGCACTAAGAAAATAAGAATTTTTGCCAAGGAAACAACATTAGACTTGGCAAAAAATTTGTTACTAAAAAGTATAACTTCTAGTCCTAGACATCAAAAGAAAAGGCTTTGAGGAAAGAAACAGATTAAACCTAGGCAGCACTATCTTCCTAGTTTTCTCAGAAACCTTGCCAGCGCCGGCAACACCGTTGAACGGCTGCCACTAGAAA
>NW_010124520.1:18627-34712 GCF_000699245.1 Pterocles gutturalis
AATTAGAGCAGTCTCTGTTCTCCTGGGTGAGAAGCAGGGGAGAGAAAGGAGTCCCACAGAGGCTCCCACGGGGCCGGTGTGACAGACCCACGTGGCCAAGGGACACTTCTAAGCAAAAATCATTAGCAGGCTCTCAGAGCTCACTGCTCCCCTCCTTCTCCTCCTCTCTCTTCTCCTCCAGACAAAGACCAGCCCACAGTGAGTTTAATCAAAAGCCATCTCAGACATTAACGTGCTGCTTTGGTATCTTTCCAGAAGCCAACTAAGAAAAGCATTAATGGGATTAATGAGATATACTCTTCATCATCAGTAGTGGAGGTAAAAAACAAACTTTTTTGTATATGATACATCCATGCACCTAGCAGGGTCTCAGTCTCAGGAACATGGGAAGAGAGCCTTCAAGCCCAAGGAGTTTCAAGAGATGTATTAGACCAGCAAGGAAACTAGAAGGCAGAAAACAAATGTTCATATAATTTTCTGACATTTTTTAGCTCTAGGCATGGTTTTTACAGAACTAGTATTAACTAGAACCAAACAGAACGCAAGGCAGGCTGGGATTTCTCTGTTCTTATTTAACAGCACTGCATTTCTAGGTGTCGTACAGTGAAGCGTCCACAGACAGCAGGCAGATGCTACTCTAAATCACAGACTGTCACTCAAGGATGGATCACTTCAAGTAACATTCATTCCCACTAATAATAAATTCCAGTGCTAGCCAGCCAAGAGATAAAGAGTGTTTAAGGGCTGCACAGATTTTTATCTACTTTTTTTTCCTAAAGCTTTAGGGAATCTGTCACCAAGATGAAAAAAGTTGCAGGTTAAATCCTGAAGATCCAATATTTTTCTACATTATATATATCCACGGTAGCTCATGCTAGAACAGCTCTTAGTTTGGATGGTGTTGAGGAAAGCCTTTCTCCATACATCATTAAAACTACTTATTGAAGAGTCATATCTTGATTAAACTGGGTATTTAAGCCTTTTCCATCCAAAAATCTCAGTCATTAAGCAGGAGAAAAAGCAAAAATTAAGAACTTGGGTGTCACTTATCTAAATGCAGACTTATTCAAATAAATATTTCCAAATTCTTGTACCAAATGCCTTTAATCCATATTCACTCAAAAAATTAATGCACATTGCAAGTCCTTACAACTGCTTTAAAATAAATCACGCAACATACTTGCATGCGTAATTATGACACTAAATTTGAAAGAGCATTTGAATTATTCTGAAGAGTCTAATTTAAAGGTTCTTCTATTACTTCTAGAAGCCACCTGGGAAAGAATTTAAACTCCTCAAATTGGTTTCACATCTTCGTACACAGCACTACAATTATCTTCCAAAATTATTTTTGCCCACTGGTTTCTTTTCACAGTAAGAATTTGAAACTACTGTTACACATAGACATACATTTACACATGGGGCTTGTGCGTGTAAAATGTGCATCTATATTCAGACATACGTATACGTACATATATCAACATAACATGTGTACCTATGTTTGGTCTTAAGTGCCAAGTATCCTTCCTTTAATTTGCAGATGACTAGAATATATTTTGCAACATCTTGTAAGGTTGTACGTGAAAGTGAATGACAATATAACTGTATCATAGACTAACAGACAGTTGAATATATGCAGAAAAATGTCATGGTATAACACCACATTCAAACTGAAACAGATTCCACATGTCTTTACTATACTTCTTCGTTTCCCATTCCTTTGTCAGTAACAAGAGGGCAAAATAACATTCACTCCATTTAGAAAATGAAACTACGAGTACAGACTTTTCCCAGAAAATCTATCACATTTGCCCATAATTCTAATATTCACTTTTACTTCTGATACATAATATTTTAATAATTAATGCCATCACCTGAGAAAAGAGATCATGAGAGGGTAATTATATACTCTTACGCAATCTCTTTTAAATCACAGAACAGGCAGTTGTTTTAAATACTGGAAGATGTAACACTCAAACACTCCCTAATCTGCTTTATTTTTCCCAGAATACAGACACATAGTTTCATGAACTAACACATTTATTGTTTGCAAAGTATTTTCAAGCATCTTCACTGGAAGTACTAAAACAGAGATTCCAGAATTGTGTCTCCAAGTTCCCAGAACACCAATGTCAGCTGCAGAGAGCATGCAATGCGGTTAATCATAAAAGGATAACACCTTGGAAAAGAGTTGCTGCAACATTAGATTGTTGCCTAGGAAACGGAATTGAGCCTCTTATCAGGCACTGCACCTCAATACAAAGATCACTAACGTGCTCTTCAGAGTACTGGAAAGCATCTGGCCAACAACTATTGTATTGATTTTGCCCAAATCTAATTTACAGCATATATGTAGGCTGTAAAGATGCAAATAACAATAAAGCATTTGCGTTTTTCACTTCTTAGCAAAAAGCCTGTAATGCTTATGGGGGTGAATATTCATCACATCAGTTATTTTTCTCTGCACTTAAATAATTCTCTCCCCATCATAACTGAACAGGAAATTAAACAGGTAAAAAAAATGTTTTGCCGTGTTATAATGTAATACACTATTCAATTCTATCACGTACTGAGTTCTGAACCACGAACAAAAATATCTCTGGGTCACCAAAATGTACTCTTTATTAATACAAAAATACATTTAAGGTTATAGATATTTTATGACAAAATACAGCTACAGAAGTTAAATTTTACCTAGAAATTAGGATTCACTGTATTTTTAAAAAGGCAGAAAACAGAGTAGGTAGGTATTTTACATATACGTTCTTCCTTTGCTACATTAGTAGTGCAATCCTTAGCTTCAGTGAGAAGGTACCTACAATAACTTACTCCAATAAACAAGAAGTTAAATATACTTTGACTATTTCAAAGTAATAATTAAATTGCCTGGAAAAGTTCTATTATGTTTGTCTTCTAAAAATAAAATCTCCACATTTATTTGACCAAAATAGAAGAAAGTAAATGCCCACTGTATCAAATACTACTAGTACTTCCTATAAGGCTGTAAGAACCTTGTTAACTTAGTTGAAGCATTTTGCTTCCAAATTTCCCAAGATTTTCAGGCTTGATACATGATCTTCATTTGCTCCTCGTATCACCTGGATGAACTGTATATTTGCACAAAGAAAGACTATCAATAATTATGAAAGTAACAGATGACATAACATAACCAAACAGAATTCCGCCCCCATAAACACATGTTGCATCTGTGCTGTTATGGCTTCCTCAACTCAAAAGCACTACAACAAAAAGGTACTAAGAGGGGAAAAAAATTACAATAAAAACCGTGGAACCATGTATATACAAGAAAGAATCAGACCGGGACTCTTACAGGGCTTCTTTAGAAGCATGAAAGAGGTCTGTAAAATTAAGACCGGCAGTCAAGAAGAAAAGCTGGCTCACCTCTCTAACACAAGGTCTGGCAAGCACCAAGTTATCAGTCAGGCAGCCAGTCCAAAACAAGAGTTTTGCGTGATTAAGCTTACTACAGAACACCGTAGAAGCCAGAAGCCTATGCGGGTTCAAAAACCAACCAGACAAAGCTGTGAGAAAACAGGGTGACAGGGGAGACACTGGAGATCCCATCTGCCTCAGCTGGCCCGACACTGCAAGACTGCTGACAGCTAGGGATGGGGTTATCACAGCAACTCTGTCCTGTCCTTGCGTTCTTCTCAGGCATCCGCAAACGGATCACTCTCAGACACGAGCCTTTGATCTGGCTTACTGGAGTCATTCTCATGTTACGTTAGAAGCCAAATCTGCGGAGTCAACACAACACAGTTTGGGAAACTGCTGTTTCCTTGAAGGAAGCAGTTTTCTTCTCACCAGTGTGCTTTCAATTATTCTCACAAACCCCAGACTATCCACACTCCCAGATATTTAAAATAAAGTTTTTGTATTACTGTTTCACTGACAAAAACTGAAAATGATCCAAATCTTGTTGTAGAGATAGCTATCAACTGCAGCGATTTCATACTATAAATCACTCTTCTGAAAAGTTATCTAAGATAAAGATTGTTTTCTGCCTTTACTGAGACAAAGATTTCAGTGTCTGTTAAGCTTGTATAAAACCTGACCATGCACAACAGTGACCTGCACACTCAGCATATTGCAGGGCTCGATGCTGGAGATGCTCACAAGACCAATTTCAGTTGAAGGCACTACTAATCAGCTTTTCTAAAAAGTACTTCTGGAACACACAGCTTCAGATGTCCATTGATGTTACATGTTTGATGGTCACCCAGAACCAGCAGTCCTTTACTTTTTTTAAATACAATTGCTACTGAGTACTGAAATGTAAATCTTGATTTTGCTCATGATCTCAAGCTACTCAAATACTGGAACAAAAAAAAAAATTAGTGTTTTCAAACTCTTCTCAAATAGTTCACACTTTAAAAACCCCATCAAAAACAGAAGAAATTAAAAAAGCTTTCCAGCCTTTAATGAAGTTGCTGTAATTTTAGGTTCTACACACCACTAAAATATAAATCAAAACAGCGTAAAACTCTGAAGCCTAGCACTGTTTGTAGCTAGAAACAGAGACTATTTAGAAATCAATATTCTACATGGCACAATACGCCTCCAGTTCCTTATGCTGCTTCAATACAAAACTAACCAGCCAAAGAAAAACCCTCTGCAACAAACCAGATTTAATTTCTGTAGCGCGCTACTGCAGTAGTTCTACAGCATCCTTGAAATACACTTTCAATGAATTTAGTTAGCAACTTGTCGTGAAAGATGCTTTGTATTCCTAAACTTTCAAATTTTGCTGATTTCTTAACTCTTAAATGCAAAAGTAGACACGTAAAGGAGAGGAAGCTTAACATTTTGACAGAGAATTTGAGATAGCTGGGCATGTGGGAACAAGATGCAAGATAATTCACACAAGTTTTCAAACAGGACATTAAGCTACAAACTTCTGTTAAAAATAGCCAGTGATGTAACTGCAGTGTTAATGTCCCAGTATCACTATCTGTTTTCAAGGACAGCAGCAAAATGAGTTGAGCAGTACAGTTAGCTCGTACTTCCTAGAACAACTGTTTCATACTCAGGCACATGTAGATCCACTAATTTGAGAATCAGTCTAGTAAACATTTCACACCAGAGTAACAGTTAGTACTTTTTTTTCATTCCATAAAAAGTTTAGACTACTAAAAGCTACTGTACACCTATTTAACAAGGGGTAGACCACACAGTCTTCTGAAACCACAGGCTTCAGCAGACATAAGGCTCCAATTAAAGTGGTCTGCAAATAAAACCTTCCATCTTTAGCACAAGCAAGGTAACACTTCTGTTCCAATGGAATTTTTAGATGACTGTCTTGGGGAGTGGTAAGCAACTATACAGTATGAAGCTAATTACTGAAAAGATATTCCTGGAACCTTCAGAAAAAATCCCAACCACCACCTAGAAATCAGTGATTGCATGACAAACTAATATTTACAGGTTAATATAAAATTATTTCAATTCCAACAACAGCAATAGGATGCCTACCAATATAATTAGCTCAGAAACCTTCAACAATGTTGCACTTCAGCTGCTAAGGGAGAAGAGTGGAAAAAAAAGTGTCCTTTGTTTTTTGGTCTTAAGAAAAATTAAGTTATATTTCACTTACCAGTTCCTATATAGGATTTAAAGCGTCCTGATAGTCTGTCAACAAAGGCACCTAGAACATCTAATCCCAGTAATGCTACCTGTTGAAACAAATGCATTAGATATAGAAAACAGATCAACACAGACTTCTTTAGCATATAAAGAAATTAGACATATATTAGACGTATTTATGCAAGCATGCTGAAAGACTGTATCTTAACCTAAAGTTCCAATGAGAAAGCTGATAATCCCTTGAGCTTTCACTAAGACAAAGTTATCAGAATACCTTCGGAACAGATCAAGGATGTTTACGTATACCAGAGCAGTTCAGATTTTTCAGTACTTGTCTTAAAACAGAAAGAAAATAAATATTAGAAATCCAATGTTTTAGCATTTTCAACTAAAAATTATTGCAATTCAAATTAATAATTAAAACTAACTAAGCCCCCAAACATAAGTACTAATACAGACTGTGAAAAAAAAAAAAAAAAGTACAGTTTAAGCAGCTTCCCAGATGCCAAGAGCCTATTTCAATCTGGATCCTTAGCTCATCCTCTCAGGTCATTACATCCTTTTCCAAACTCACAAAAGAAAACTGAGGGAAGCTAATACCATCTTCCCTGGCAGTTCAGACCACACCATTTGTCCACAGGTAAGCTTTATTTCTCCTCATTTGCTTTTGTTCAAAAAACTAAATTTAAAAAAAACAGAAAACAAAAGGGAGTTCAAAATACTACTGGGATTGTGAGGAAATTCCTATCTATGAACAGAGACTAGATGAGAGTACAGTATCTACTAATACAGAAACAAAAACATCATCAGAAATGATCAGTGAAACGAAATTATTTTAACAAGTCAGGACACTTTTTTTTACCCTTAACTATCCTGCATACTGTTCCAAGACTTCATTTCCTACAACAGTGCATTATGAACACCAGAACTTGCATTTTTCCATCCTGTCGTTAACTCCATTTGCTGCCTGCAAAGCTACAAATACCAAAGGAAGGATCTCCTGAAGCTTGGGCATTCATAACAGTTTCTCCTCCTCTTTTATTTTCTAGTAAGACACAAACTACAACTTTTTCCCCACAAAGACACGAGCGAAATTACTCCCCTCTATTAGCTGTTTATCTTCATAAAACTTAAATCACATTTTCTTGGACAACTCTGTTGCCTTGAGATCCTTATCGGTCACAGTTGGCTGCACTAGACAAGGCAAAAAAATGTTGACTGGCTCCGAATGCGAACACACATGGCCCACACACCTAGGATCACGGGAGCCTTGTTTCCACAGGGAACTAGACAAATAAGGTCTCCATATAAACTAGGATCTGAAGCACCCACATAATTAAGCAGGTTTTAATAAAGTCAGTATGAGTTCAATAGATCTCCTTTTAAATAGGAGGTACTAAACTTAGTTCCAAACTAGTACAACTTACTTGGAAACTTACAAAATTTAAGTGGATGGCATCACTAGCTTAAATTAATATATTGCCAAGAAGTGATTGCATCTGTGGTTTAGGATGAGAAAACAACACTATAATTCATAATATAGACAAAAAATACAAGTCAGCTTTTATGGTAATGTCAAGGCTTCACAAAAGCTCTTTCATGTTCTTTTCCAGACTGTCAAACTATATGAGACCTGAAACAAAATCTCGATCTAAAAAGTGATGCCTGAAAGAAACAAGAAATTAATTCTGGATATGGATTGTTTTAAAGTCTCACCTGAGTAAAAACAGTGCCCATAAGGAAGATGTGAACCTCCACATACATAAGGGTCAGAGGCTTGATAGCTACTAGAGAAATGGCTATTCATCCTACCATGACTATTTTTGCCAACAAAGAATCCGATCACCTATATTTCATTTGTGTAGGAGTACTCTATTTTGACCACGAGCGCCCACTGAGATAACACCTGCATATTGCATATTTTTGTATCCCTGACTATGAATGAGTAAAGTTTAATCACCTCTTATGATGCCAGTCACATTTACCTCAATTCTTTTCAAGCCGTTGTCAATATGGTGTTGACTCTTTGCAACTATAAAAGATTTTCTTAAGGATGCAGTAGCGGTTCTACGTCAATAATTAGCGTACAAAGGCCACTTCAGTAAAAAATATCAAATTTATCCTTACGAGTAGTTTTGTCTTGTCATGTTCTTATTGTATGAAAATACGTAGTTCAGAATTCACGGCATGAAATGAACCTTTCAAAAATTACCTAAATCAGATTAAGATTTGAAACCAACCCCGGTTTTAAGAAATGCAAAAATAACAAATGCTGGTATGAAATCCTCATCTCTAACAGCTACTAAACAAGAACCTTTACAGATAAGAGGTAAGGAAAGAGGTTATTGTGGTCTTAAAGGAGCAATCCTACCTACAACACAATGATGGCTATTCTTTAGCTAAAAGTCCTCTATAGTCTGCAACTTTGGAAAGATAACCAGTATGAAATGTCATGGTATCTGCAGAGTGAGAAAGTATTATATCGGTCCTAACATTTCTCTGCTTTGATACACAGTGTTCTGAGTTTCAGCATCTCCTGGCAGTATCATGCGTGCAGTGTTCAAGCAGCCCTTTGGAAGGGCTCAACAATCCTTAACAACTGACGTTGGGTCACATGAGCAGCATTCAAAAAAAAACAACCACAAGTTAAGGCAGAACTGTTATGTGCACCATGTACCCATGTGGGCTCTCCACTACCAACAGAAAAACCTCTCACCAACATCATGGCTCTATCCCCACTAGCTCCAACGAGGGATGTGTTTCTGCTGGGATTAAAATCATTGGATCGGTTTCCCACTCTGCATTCATTAAGCCTTTTGCCTGTTGCCTAGAAAGGGCCTTTGTATGTCAAGACTGATTCATCAGCTCACTATTGTTGAATGTATTTAAACACTGCTTTAAACAAATATGCAAATGAGCAACACACAGTAAACTGTTCGCCACCCAATGACCAAGGCTCAGTTTGTTCCGGGCTAACAATCCCAGAGCAGGGAGAGTCCTGAAACTGCAAACCCAGAACAAAGATAAGAGCCCGAGTGTCTGAGAGACCGAGAGATGACAGAGAGTGTGAGACTGGGGAGAGGGAGGACAACTTCCAGACAGACCCTCATCTATATACTGGGCATGACTTACATGGTGTAGAATAGACCATTGGCCAATTTGGGTCTCAATCCTAAACCTAAAGTGTAATCCTGGGCTGGTAACTGGGGCTGTGCTCCCTCCCAGCTTCTCCTGCCCCTGCAGACACGGGCACAGCAGAGAAGCTGGAAAGTCCTTGACTGTCCTGGCAGCAGCTCTGCCCATCAGTGTGTGATCAGCTTCTCCTCAGCACAAACCCAAACACAGCCTCACACTAGCTGCTGGGAAGAAAGTTAACTCTGTCCCAGCTGGAACCAGAACATCTTTAGACTCTGTTCTCCCTTGCAGAAGAAAATGCATTGCTGCAATCCTCCCACGCAGCATCAGCTGGGCAGCTGCCTCTGCTGACAGCAGCCAAAACCACAGTCCCAGCTGCTGAAGTTACCATGTGCATCATCTGTACTTCACCTACTCTGACAAGAAAGCATTATCTCCATTCTCTTGCTTCTTTCATATTCAAGGATAGAAATTACACACTTCCAAAGATGCGTACAATCTTTCTTTCTTTTTCTTTTTTACTGTATATCACATCACTTCTCACTGCAAGGAGAGGGGTTGCTGCTAATCTACCAAAGTCTTCAAGCTCAACAATTGAGTCACAAGCTCTTGAGCAAATGCAGAGCCTCTTTTGTCTAAAAATGCAAGTTTACTGACTTCAAAGCAGTGTTTTGCAACTCTAATTTGGACTACAAGCTCAGATTCTCCCGAGAGTATAAAATCTTTGCTACTGTTAAAACTCCACATCAGCTGCAACCCTCACTGTCTCAAAAGGGGTACAGACTCCCAAACTTCTTATGATAGTCTTCCTTTCATAATCCTTCTGTGATGGCCAACCACAAATCATTTCAGCATCACAGCACAAGTAATGATGCCACCAGAGGATCACTGAATGAATCACCCACATTTATCTGGAGACTGATGAGTGCAGTTCACCACTGAAAAGGCTTGGTTTCTTCAGAGGTCCTTCTCCACAGGCATAGATCTGGGAAGTCCTTGTTATTTTGACCTCTCTGGTATAGCAGCCAAAACAAGCAGGCATGGTGCTGTCATAAAGATTTATTAAAAAATAAAAGTTTCTGTTTCACTGCCCTTTCCCCATGACAAGAACTGTAGTATTTCTCACTCCTGCATTAATTAGGAAACATTTACCCCATTTTGAAGAGCACATTAGTGTAACACTCAAAATGGTTACTGGAAAAGCATTTACAACATTCTGCTATTTCAAAATCTCTTCTGATCATCAAACTGACTTGAGTTCAGACTGAAAGTGTGATCTCCAAATTGTTCTGTATCCTGTAGACAAAACAGGGATCAGTACTCTAAAGTGTGTCATGTACCACCTCCAGATTAATCCATTACAAGAACATCTTCAGTTTGCTTCACATGCACATCAAACATCTCTCCCTTGACCACTGTCATAAACTTTTCAGAGACATTGTTCCAAGGACAGTGGGCATAAACCAAAAGTAGATGATACAGCTACACCTGACATTTTAAGCCATTTTAGTTCCGAGATGGTCTGGCTTAAACTTTCTGTGCTGCACTGGAAAAAGGTTTGAAGGCAGAGCCTCTTTAAAAGCAGGGCTCTGTGGGAAGACAATGAGATGTATGGGATCTCTCTTTAGAATAAATACTTAAAAAAAAAAAAAAAAAAAAAGAGAGAAAATTGCACTTGAAAGCCTTTCTAAGCATGTTGATGGGGTAAAACAAATAAATGCTTTATTACAGGACTTAGTTCTTCCAAAAGAATATCATCCTTTTCATGCTCAAGGTCTCTTATTTTCTTTCCCATTTTTTTTTAACTGAAATTTTGTTAAACATACAGTGATTCCTCTTATTTGCTGCTTACTCCTATACCTGCACCAGCTCCTCTGCTGGAGGAGACAAGTATTCAGGCAGCTCAGTAGTAGCCCACTTTAGGAATCCAGTAGATGAACAGGAGAAAGCATCTTCTCAGGCAGATTTCTTCCCTGTGCAGCCTCCCAAACACTCGCATCAGAGCAACGAAGCCACGATGCAACATGAGAATTCAGGAGCCAGGGAAAGAAACTGCTTAAACCAGCAATGTCACTAAAAACACACGTTGAACCACGCATTGGTCACGTGTATCGGCTGCTGGGAATTCTCTTCTGAAGGATGCACCTCTCCTCTTGCACAGCGCACAGAGCTTGGGAAGTGTCTCTGTTCACACCCCAATCAACTGGAAAATAAATTCAACATCAACAAAAAGCGAATTGCCTCAAGAAGGAGAGGGAGAATGCCTGGCCACAGGAGAAGCAGAGCTGCTATTGCAACAGGGATGACAGTTAGGCTGGATTACACAAACTGAAACCACAAAACAATTGAGAACTTCCAATTCCACCTGTGGAGGAGATGCCTGAGAGTTTGCGACTATATAATCCACATTCCTAATTAAAGGCTAGACAAAATTAGTTTAATTAAATTTAAAATAATTAAAATTCTTTCAAGTATCCCTTCTCTTCTGGAGATTTGCTTGATTATTGGGCGAACATTCAATAGTTTATTTAACATTCTGTGAACAGAATATAAATAATACATGACAAAAATAGTAATTATTGCTCACGAAAGGATCAAATCATTGAGTTTGAAAACTAAAACTGGATTCACACAAGGACAGGTCGAACTGCATTCTCCTTACATAGGAGTAAGGAAAGAAGTTCCCACATAGCCAACATGAAACAACTGAC
The DNA here is from genome assembly GCF_000699245.1 of Pterocles gutturalis. Taxonomy (NCBI): domain Eukaryota; kingdom Metazoa; phylum Chordata; class Aves; order Pterocliformes; family Pteroclidae; genus Pterocles; species Pterocles gutturalis. Next base: position 30,078 of record NW_010124520.1, read on the forward strand.
TTCAATAAAGGAATAACGAAATTCAGCAAAGAGCTCAAAGTCAAATATTTCTCCTCCACCAAAGACATTTAAATCACCACTATTTGCTAACAAAGACTAAGGAAATATCAGGATCTATACAGTAACCAAAAAATAAAGGTTGAGCTGGGTTCTCTTTCATTCCATTTTTCTGTCCTGCAAGTTACAGTCCTGCAACTCATTACAGCATTTGCCTTTTGTGGAGCATGTGTTGGCTTGTGTTCAACTCCAGATGCAAAAACCCACACATTTTCTTCCTAAGGACTGCTGCTTAATCACATGCCCCACAACCTGCATTTGTGCGTTCAATTATTCTTACTGAAATGTAAGACTTCATTTTTTTGATTTCTGAGCTTCCCTTTTTTTTTTCCAGATCTAATTATCTCCACTTTGTTCAAATAATTTTAAATTCTAGGTTCCGCCTCACACACTTATGAATTTATAACTGCTGCTATCTCTTTGCAAAGACTTCAGACAAACATCCCAACTACTTGTCTTCAGTATTTGCAAAATTACAGTTCAAATCTTCCCTTCCTTTCTGGAAACTGAAAGCTCCTCCTGCTGGCCTTTTGTTGAACTAAAGACAAACCAAAATAAACACTTGCCAAACCAAGGAAACACAAATATGCAACAATAACATTACTGGTATTTTAGTATCTTTCGGTATTCGGTGTTGAGACAAAGAAAGCTAAGAAACATCTCACTCTACAGGAAGAATTGAATAAAAGATAACTTCAAGGATTTGCCTAAAACAAACAGATTATCCACACGATCAGAAACAGACAATGTGAAATCTGATTTTTTTTCTTTGCATACCAAACAATCTGCTGCACTGACATAAAAACACAGATTATTATTTTTCTACTGTAGTGGAAGAATAAAACAAGATAAAATATCAACTACAGAGGTAAAAAAAAATCCAAAAATGACTCTCGGTCACAAGTGTTACTGATTCCTCTTCTCACATAAAATCACCTAGAGAAAGTGTCAGAGTTTTAGTCACAGGTTTTTATTACTCCTGATCGGATGTGATTTGCATGAAGAACTGAAATGTGGCTTCATTGCTCAAAAAATAAATTTTAATAGGGTGATTCCCTTCTGGTGGGCTTAAAAAAAACCACAACATGTTAACAGCCAAGAGTAGACTTTCAAAGCCCTACTTGAACACTAGGTATTTCTCCTTCCCACAGTTCTTTAGCAGAAGTTCAAAGCAGATTTCCAGATTACTTGAGTCAGACACAGAACAGCTGGAGCCAGCAGAATGTACAAAGTTAGATAATCTTGTCATTATTTCAAGTGACTATTGAGTACAAGAGACATGCTAATTAAAATTCATGTATACATAGATGAGCATCCAGGTTAACCCAGTAAAGCCAGCAAATATCTATCAGTACTGATACCCTCAGAATGGGGAATTAATTTACTGCTTGAAGTTCACCCAGGAGTCTGAACTCAGCCATTAGCCCTCTTCCAGTTTTCTGAGATTGACAAAAATTTCAAAGTCTGAGGAAGACAAATACCAGCAGAATAATACCATCACACAACTCTTAACACTTTGCATCTAACTTACCTGCCCCTTAAGAAGATTTCAGAATTCACTGCCCTTTTCTTCCCCCCCTCCACTATTCTTCAGAGTCCTGGGAAAACAGCCTGTGTACTCCCCAGTGTTGCAAAGTTTCCAACAGTCTTTGGGAGCTCATTTATTACTGACTGCACAGACATCATACCTGAAGGCCCCATAATGCATCATTAAGGTCAACCTTCGAAGATGACTCATCTTTCTCTCTCTCTAGGTCACTCCACGTGTTCTCCAACCACCTTTCACTAGAACTCTGTGCCATTTGCAGAGGAGTCCACACATTCTTAATCCCACCTTTCTGCTTTATCAGTAACTCAAACTGGTAATTGCGTTTTCCACTTCAATGAGCTAGATGGACTCGGACATTTTCCTCTGTGCTCTCTTAGTTTGGAACTCTCAGACTGCTTATTAAACTATTATAAATAGCTGCAAACTTCAGAAAAGCAAAAGAACTATTTAGATGGCCAAAATCAACTTAATCCAACCTTGCTGATAACAAGCCCACACCTGTTCACTGAATACCTATTCTTTTTTTCCCCACTCATTATCAAGTCTGACAAATGAACCCTCCTATTCCCTCCAGACCCTCTTCCTTCTGGTTACGTGAGGCAGAAACTTTCTAGGGTGGCATTTCATAGAAAGGTTTCTCTTCTCATGCACAGCAGAGTGTTGAGCCTAGAGTTCCCAGATCACACATCTTCTCTTTCAGTACGCTCAGCAGAGTGCACTGCATGCAGGAACTGAGGCTCCACTCAATATGGCACATCCAGGGCAAGCTACATCATTATCCACACCGGTCACCTAGAGTGAAAATAACGCTCCCCCTCAAAACTTCCTCCAATATTCCCCCTATTCATCACTCCAATTCATCTAGCTCAGCAGTGCTGATAAATAAGTCAGCTGCCAGTCATTATCACTGCTCAATTAAACAGCCATGTCAACAGGGAGGGATTAATTACTTCGGGACTTTGAAGACCTGCAAGACCTTTAGCAAGCTATAAGAAGAAAGATGATAAGCAGAACTAAGTGCTCTGCAGATCCATTCCTCAGTAGAGGAAAGGCTAAGAAACAAATTATTAAAAATACAGTAAAAAAAAAAATTAATATTTTTCTTGAGAGTGTATGTAGGCCTGTGGTACTCATTACTTCTTATACCATTCAGGCCCTGAGTTTAATAACAAACTCAGTTCTAACATTTAAACATGTACCATCTAAGCTTGCATAAGATAAAATACACAAGTAATAAGCAAGACACAGTTTTCCAAAAGATTTTTAATTTTTGTTTTGAAGCTGCAGATGCTGGCAGTCACTACTGCAGCCAGGAACACTGAAACTGATCAGGAGCAAAACATCCAAGATCTTGTGCTACTGCAGTTAGTCCATCTCTATTACATGCTTTGAAATAGAATGTTGTAGGTACAAAGAGCCACCAGTAAGTGGACATGGAGAAGAGGTAAACAAAATATTTTAATTATTATGCAAGCTATTTTAAAAACTCTTCGAATTTATAATACCCTTAACCTCATCCTGCATGACTGAGGGTTGGGATTGTGGAGTGCTGCACATTCCTCCTTTGTCCTAAAAGGCAAGGAGTCCTGTCACCTCACATCAACAGCAAGCAGAATGGCTTGCATTCGGAAAAAGTATATCTTGAAAAGCAAACCTTAAGGATTAACTCCCAGATTTGTCAATTCAAAAGTGCAGAAGAAAACCTTTCGCATCATCCTGTTGAAATTAGTAGGCATCCCGCCCTCTTTCTACAAAAGGGTAAAGACCAGTCTAGGTTTCTCAGTACTCAACTATCACCAAAAACTGCACTCAGATTAGGAATTTAAAAACAAACTAAATTACACTTGTCCAACATATTTCCTCAAGCTAACTTGACCTTTAATGACAAATATGCTTGAAAAAAAATAAATCAGACGTGCAAATAGAATTAAGCCTTATTATTTTCAGACCTCCAACTTGGCAGTGCAAGGCGAGGCAGCGAGCGCAGAGGGAAGGGCGGATCTGCTCGGTACCGGCCCCGAGCTCAGCCCAAGACCGCCACCCGCCGACGGCAGCGCAGACGGGCCCGGCTCTGCACCGGGAGGAGGGAAAAAAAAAAAAAAAAAAGGAAAAAATTCCTAACGCGAATACGAATTGTCCTTGGTAGTAAGACTACGCCGTTAATTGTGTTACCGGCTGAGCAACGTCAGAAAAATGTGCAAATACTATATGTGTGCAGGAGTAATCGCTGTTTTCTCATAGCTCAGCCTAAAATGCACCAAAAAAAAAAAAAGCCAAACGTGAGTCATCTTGGGCTGCTGTGAAGATACTATATAACTTCCCACGTACAGGAAAGTCGCCTAAAGACGATATAAACAGTTTCAAACTTAAAATGTGAGCCCCAAGAAGCAAATTATTCATTAAAAGGTATACAACGCACGCGGCGTGATGCAAACCCGGTGAAGCAGCACTCTTCAGGGCCTACAGAAAATAATGGCAATCCCACGGAACGCTACACCCAAATACAGAGACCACGGAATGGGAGTGGTAGAGAAAAAAATAAATTTCAAAATCACCACCTATCTTGTTTCGGAATAAGAAACGCAAGCCGACTATGTAAAATAGTCACATGAGGGTTTTTTTTTTAATATTATGTGCAAAAATGTTTAACCAACAAGCAAAAACCCAAACATCACTGCCTCTTTTAGGACAGAGGAATAGAAACAAGAAAATGTTAACCAACCCGTCCTAAAATTTCAGAATTTCCCTTTGTGGGGAAAGGGATAAAAACTCCTATAAATGTTTTATTTCTGCTCGCATCTGATTAAAAAGTAACCCGGACCTCTGTACCTCCCTGCCATGATGAATCATGCTCTTCCTGTCCCAGCCTCACCTTGAAATTACTGGAGTTGACCCATCCTGTTAATTCATCGATCACTTTATCGAGGCGTTGCTGGTCCTGCTCCACATCTGGGGACTTCGCCGGGTCGCTCAGGTACTCCAGGAGCTCCTGGCCGACCTGCATCCTGCGGCCCACATCCTTCTGCTGG
>NW_010124521.1:0-4109 GCF_000699245.1 Pterocles gutturalis
AAGGAACCAGCGGAGATAAAACCAGGAGAAATATCTGGGACAAAAAAATGTCAACCCCTGCAAACTCAGGAACAGTCTTAAAGAGAATAACATTTAGAAGCAATCCTACAGAACCAGGCACATCAGAATTAAAAAAAGAGCGATCCCTGTGCGTCAGAGGCACCGCACCTCCCGCAGAACCTTCCGACAGCACTCTGCTGAGACGCGGCCACGTGTGTCCCCAAGAGCCGCCTGGCACCCTGTCCCCATGCAGCAAGGGGACCCACAATTTGCACCTTTCCCTGCAAAACGCTCACACCTACGGTTTCCCAGGAGGGCATTTCAGCAGCCAAACAGGCTGGACCACCATGGAGCACCTGCTCCTGCACACAGAGCATCCCTCGCCGCGATCCTTCTGCCAGCCCCACCCGGGGGGACCCCCGGGACACAGCATCCCTGCCCACCGCATGTCCTGGCTGCTCTCTGCCTTCCAGCCCCAGAGCGAGTACAACCGAGGGGAACCTAAGGCACAGCTTCCACCTGGAAAGCGGCCCCTGCCTGCCTCGGCGGTGGCTCCACGCCGTGACCCCAGCCCAGCCCCGTGACGTCCCCTCCCCGCAGTGGGAACATTCCCAGAGGGGCTGGAGGCATCCGCTCGCTCCTCCCGCAGCAGAGCCCCTCGTCGGTGGCCTTTCGAGTTTGGCTCCAGAGCTTGTCGCTTCGCTTTATTTCTTCGCGAAGGCGCTGGAGGGTTTCTTGTTCCAAGGTACGCACCTTAACTCTTGGAGAGGGACGTGCCACCAGGCTGTCCCTCGCTGCACGCCGCTGTGCACATCGGTGACATCCCACCCCAGCATCCAGCACCCGCAGTTACCAAACCACCACTCGAGCAGCTGTTTCAGTAACTAAATGAAGGCACTTGCTCAGCATTTAGTGGTTACAGACCACAACCATTTCTACAGGTGGTGCTGGAGAATGGGAGTACGCAGAAAAGACTTTTTGCCATTTATTTGACAACTGGATTATAGCTGCGTCTTGTTGTCTGCAATTCTGACTGGGTCGGTGTAGTGTACTGGATAATTTGCATGGAATATTAAAATGAGTGTAATTAACATTTTGGATTGATGCCTCTTTATAGAAAACCAAGTAAGTCGAGAAAAATGAGCGAAGTGATGTTATTTAGTATCTATGTGCGAGCCCCTGTGCCTTTAATAAGATACACAACACACATTAAAAGCTGGTTTTGCCGGTACTGTGGAGCAGATTTGTCCGATTAAAGCCATTACTTCAGCCACCAAACCTGAAGTGCTGCAATTAGAGCATTAACCCAGCACACATAGCAACAGCCACTGCTGCCGAAAAATCACAGTAATCGCCCCCACGGCTGCGAATCAGGGGGACGGGGCTGTGCTCCCACCAGGGCAGCTGCCACGGGAGAGCTGCGTGTCCACACACAGCAGCTGATCGAGTACCATTCCTCCTCAACAGGAACATTCATCTGAATTAAACTCTCCTACGGTCTGAAAAGCACTCAATCGTAAAAGAGGGAGCGGAGGAGAAAAATGTTTGGTGACCAGAACACCCGACTGCCCCTACAGAACTTCTGTCATCTCAGTGAAGGTCACAAATAGATGTAAATACATGTACAGATGTAAATAAAAATTAGAAATTGTCTGAAGAGACATGAGGGCTATTCAACTAAAGGCATTGTTTGCATTTACCCGAAACTGGTTTCACCATCACCCACTCCCTAGCCTGGCAGTTCTCCACCTTGCAGAACACATCCCGCTGGAAACCCAAGAGGTCACAAACCACCTTGCTGAATACGCAGGGCTGCCTCGCCAGTGCTGCGATAACCCTCACACACTCACATCGCATCGGCATTAAGTTCCAGTTATGCAGAAAGCTCTTGCCTCCAGATTTTTACCACTCTGAATGCCAGGCATGCTTCTGTTTTGTCAAAACCAGCTCCTCTGGCCACATTAAAATGCAATAATCCCATTATTTACCTAGACACATATTTTGAGGTAAAATAAATTTAAAAAAAAATAAAAAGCCACAAAGCTTAAGTTTCTCTGCAGACCCACCCTTCCGGCACCCGGACCACAGCAGCCCGGTGACGGCCACTGCTTACTGCTAAAATAAGGGAGCAAAGGCAGGAGGAAATCAGAAAAACAGAGAAAGAGCACACCATATAGAAAATGTCAAATATGTCAAAACATTCATGAATACCAACATCTCCCTCCGCACCATCACCAGCTGTAAAGGTTACTTAGGGCTAACGTTCCAGCAAGCGCAGATTATGCAGCGGTGGGTTTACTTACACATAAAAAGCAGCTACAGGTGCATCCAAAGTGCTGTTCTGCATGCAGCCAGCACAGGGATTTCTGCCGCTAAAGAAAAGTCAGAAGGGTAAAATCACATAAAACACGGATTTTCTAGCTCTGACTACCCGAGACATAAATTCCTCCTGGCTGCTCTCTATGTATGTGACATATGCAATGAGGATAATTAGGTAAAGGACTAAGAAAGCAAGTGTTGCTGATTGCATTCCAAAACTAATAAAGCTCCTACACGGGTCTCGTGCCTGCAGTAATTCATCTTCCCGGCGCTGCGTTCGGGAAAGGCGGTTTCAGAACACATCGCGACACTTTCCTGTCCCTAAGTCACCAACTGTGAATTAAACCAGAATTACTGCAGACGAGCACGGCTTTATGAAACTCGGAGCATAACGCATGCAAGGCATACGTTACGTTACCCAGGCCCTCGGATAAATGGAGCTTGAATTAAATGCTGGGAACACGATGTACTGTATAGGCGAACACCTGACCTGAGTTCACCCCCCATTTGTTTGTCAGGTTTGTAAACCCCAGTGTGTTTTGGAAAATTACATCTCAGTGCCATCTTCTCATCCTTCCACATCAGGAGGAGAAAGGTGTCCGGCTCTGGAGAGCAGCAACGAGACCGTCCACAGCGTGACTGCGTGGGCTTCGCTGGGGATAGAAATGTGACTTTTAGATCAGCAAAGCAGACAGAATCCATCCTTATGCATCGGTGCATTGAAGGAGTAACTCTGGAGAAGACAGTGCAATTGTACAAGCGAAAAAAGTTGGGCTGAAATCAGCCCAGCGGCCTGATAATGATCTACAAAAAAGGAAACCCTGCGGGAACAAACCAGGGTGGGTTTTGTCTGCCTTCTCCCACCAGCCAAGCAGAAATAAGCAGGAACAAATTTCCTAATCACCACAAAGCTAAAATAATTAAGACAGCTACTAATCTGAAATATTTTGTGCCTACAGAACTAAAATCTTTTACTAAATCCTCCCATTGATACTACCATTTAGAAAATTATTCCTTCAGCTCCATATTCTGCACTGAGCTTCCGCTCCAAATATTTTTCTACACGTCTCTATACAGTGCCTTTTTCTTTCTTTCTTTCTTTCCCTCTTTCTTTCCTTCCTTCTTTTCTTCTTTGTTTCTTTTTTTATTCTTTCCTTCCCAGAGGTCTGCAGCACCGGGAAGCCAGCAGACTCCACTCTCAGGAAGCACAGAGACTTCAGCTTCCCTTCCCTCCCCAGCTCGCCCTGGCTGCTGAGAGTGAACACGCTGAAGACGAGAGAGCCCCTGACACCTGGAGGCATTCCCTGCTGCAAATCCCAACCAAGCCCACCCTGGATGCTCCTGTCCGGGTGGGTAGTGTCCCTCCCAGCCCTTGGCACCGCTGCCATGTCCCGCTGCCCGGTCCCACACCGAGCCGTGGCCGTGGCAGAAGCCCACCCGGAGGGATGCAGAGTGGAAGAAGCCTGCGGGAAGATGGGAGGCTTGGCAGACGGAGGAAAAAGCCAAGCCGGGTGTAGCATGGGAAGGACAACTTCTGCTCCAACCCCAGGTGCAGAGGCTCACGAAAGACACCGAGGAAAGCGTTTGGTGCAAGCAGCCTGTTTGCTCGAGAGAACACGAGAGCAGGTGGAGATTTCATTAAGGGTTAAAGTCGCAACGACTTCAGCTCTGGACCGGGCTCATCCTCAGTCAGGCTCTGCCTAACCCTCTGCTCCGGGACCCGCTAATTACCCCCACACACGCCTGCAATAGAAACGATTTTTTATTTATTTATTTTCTTCTTACAACTC
>NW_010124522.1:0-221 GCF_000699245.1 Pterocles gutturalis
TTATTCATTGTGAAAGAAGACCTGAAGGAGATCTATTTCTGGAGGCTGCAGGGGGCATCACGGAGGAAGGAACGAACGAAAATTCACCCAAACCGCTGGCTGGTGCGCGAATATTTCCTCAAATCGCCCTGGTACAGCCCCTCCCCTGCCCCGGCACCCCCAAATTTCGGACTTGCCCAGGCTGGGAGCCGGCGGGGGGACAGACCCCGCCCCCCAGCAGC
>NW_010124522.1:362-604 GCF_000699245.1 Pterocles gutturalis
AATCCAAATAAAACAACAAAAAAAAAAAACCCCAAACAAATTAAAAAGCCCAACAAAACCAAACCAATAACAACAACCCCCCAAAACTACAGGGAGACTGAAAATAAGCCCAGCTTCATTGAGGCGGTGCAGAGAGACGCTGCCCGGGGCAGGAGCTCCCTGCATGGGCCATGGGACCCCCACCACCCGCGGACTCGGACGGTTTCTCCGGGCGGGGATGCCCTGGGGGTGGGGGACCTTTT
>NW_010124523.1:0-481 GCF_000699245.1 Pterocles gutturalis
CAGAGAGCAGGAGAGGTGGTTGAAGAAAATCCTGTCATTCCACCACAATGTAAGACACCCTATTCCTCAGACCAAAACAGATCAGCACTATTCACCATGCTCACGGAAGTCTCCACCTAACCCATCACTAAGAGGACACCGCTTCCAAGACCCAGCCTCTCCTCATGCCACAGCTTCTGTTCCCTTCACTCTCTCGTAGCAGAAAGGCTCCAGGCACCAGTAGACAGGTATGTGCTCAGAAGTACTAGGGGCAGAGGAGGAGAAGGAGGAGGATGAGGAGGAAGAGAAGGTCTCCAAACTCACCTTCTTGCTAAGGAGATGGAGGCAAGAGGAGTGGATGAGAGAGGGACGAGAAGGGCCCGCTTTTATACTGCTCCTGCACTGCCCCATGCCCACAGTCACAGCACGTGGGCAGTAATTTTCCATCAGACTCACCTCCAAAACAAAATATGCTACCTAATGGCACAGGTTGTGTTTTGGT
>NW_010124524.1:0-1973 GCF_000699245.1 Pterocles gutturalis
CGACCCGCACGGCCGAAGGAGCCGGGGAAAAGGTGAATTCCACGGGATGATCCCAGGGCTCGGAAACCCCCGGCGGAGCCCGAGGAGGTACTTGGGACCGGCCTCAGCCCAGAGCCTGCGCCGGGGGCAGCCCTGCAGCTCCGCAGCAGCGGCGGAAAGGCGCTGGGGCTCACTGGCGTGCGCGGATTTTTGCTTTCTCCTTCTCCGTACCAGGAAGATGCGGGGCAGCGGGGACTATCCCTGTCTGGAGGCTAAAGAAGCATTGGGAAAAAAAACCTTCATGACATTTGTGAGTGTGTCTGCCCTGAGCCTGCCTCCCCTCTCTGTGTGTATGAAGAGACATAGAGCAAATCCGATGTATATCCATCATGTGTGCCCACAAAGATCCACAACAATTCCAGTTCGTCAGGAAAAAAAAATTATATTAGCTCCTCTGTTTGATTTTTCTAGCATATCTGTAGCTATAAATACACCACACCTAATCTAACATCTGCTTTGATTTCATTACCATCCAAAGCATGGGGATGTGACAGTAACGTATTACCTTACAATACTAACCGTAAGTGCATTGTAACATTTATCTAAATTACATTGCTTTTCCTGACTTTGCAAACCAGTTATAAAAAGATTGGAGTCCAGTGATGGAAACATAAGTTCAATGTAAATTATTGTGTACGGCTTCGGATTTATAATCCTATATTTCTTCGAAATGATGCACTTAAATCTCGCCTCAAGTAAGAGGTAATGGTTCTTTATATCCTTTTCCATCAGCCATATATTTCGGCGGCTGTGTAGTTTTGCAGAGCCCCCCGCGCTCGCGTGTCTGTGTGTACATACAGCAACCCCTAAACGCACAGCGTGTTCTGCATACTTGTGTACATACACACAAAGCCGAACATAATTCTGGCCGCTGTTTAGACATTTTGGATGACGGAGAAGTCTTTTGCTTCCTACACAAAAGTGCTAGGGGAAGTTGGGCACCGGTCGAGCAAAGAGCACGAAGAGGATTCAGAAGAAAATGCCTTTTCGGAGGGCAGCTCGGAACCCCCTGGAAAAAGCCCCACAGCCCTCCGATGTCTTTTCAGAGTCTAGGGCGAAAAAAAGAAGGCGAAATTTAAACGTGAAAATGGAGGACGGCTGAAAGAAAGGAGCACCTTCGCCACCGCCACCAGAATTGAGACATCGTAAAGGGGACTGAGAAAGTATTAAAGAAATGTTAATCCTTTGGCTGGTGGGACTCCAGCTTTGCGTGAATTTGTCTCCAGTAAAGGATCTAAGACTTCTTCAATCGGAGCATATGTTCATAGAGCAATAAAACAGAAAGATTTACAGTCTCCGCCCGCCCCCCCAGCAGCCTCGCACCCTTTCAGGAATTACTTATGATGATTTATAACAACAACTCCGGCAATTGTCAAACTGATAAAATAGCCCGGGCTATATGCGGGAATAAACGCTCTTATGAAAGGGCTGCGATTTATGTTCAGGTCCATTTTACCGCGTGTCCTGGTGGAGTTTGGTTTCTTTCCCCGACCAACAGGATAATATAAAACTTCATTGATAAAAATGGAGGACTTCTCGTGAAGTAGCAAATCTGTTCTTTAGTCACTATCAAAGCACATAAACATTTGTCATCTTTGAATAATTGAATTAATGTGTTATTGTTTGAATGTATAATTCATAACATAGGAAACTTTGTCCTGACACCGAAACGGAAGTAATAAAAAGCTACAATCTAGGTTTTTTTAGAAATTACACCAGCAAAGGATAATGAAGAATATCCTGTTTGCAGGAAGTATTTCCAGCTGTCTCTGCAGGGATTTCATAGAGAAATCTCAGCCTCGTTGTCCATATTCTACTGAGTTCATAGAGAGAGGCTTTGTATAAAAATACGAACCCCATTTCCCCCTGGACCCGGCTATTGATCGGGGGCTCGAAAGGCGGCGTGCCCGCTTCGGGGGCTGGATGCACCCGGG
>NW_010124525.1:0-12298 GCF_000699245.1 Pterocles gutturalis
GTGCTATCGGGCTGGAGTAAGGTGTAAACCCGTAGGGCTGTGCAAGGCTGTCCAAGGAAGCTTAGTCAGTGGGGGGTGCCTGGCCAGGTGCTGGGGGAATGTACGGCTTCGGAGGAGGAGACGAGCTGCTCTCACGCTATGTCTGTGAGCTGCCTCTTCTGAGACTTACAAATTAAACTGCTTTCGGCCCAAGAAGTTGGGACTTTATAATTACTTTTTTTTTCTTTCCCTGTTCTAAGACTGTTACCTTTTACCAGTCAGATACCAAGAGAAAGGCTGCCAGGAGGGGTGTCTGCATCTGCTGTCAGAGCTGCGTGAGGGCTGTGGGAGAGCTGGGGGTGAGCCTTCGTCCCCAGGCACTGTGGGGCTGGCAGGGAAGGGTTTCAGTCCTGCTGTGCAGATAGCATCTTTGAGTAGTGTAAGTGTGTGATAACTTTCATGGTTTTTCTCCTCATTTAGTCTCTGATGCTCCCCAGTAAGTGTCACTTTATTCTTCACATTCTAATTTACCCAAGTAGCGTTAATCTCTGCCTTGACACAGTGGTCAGTTGGGTAAGTCCTGGTCCTTGCCTCAGAGAGGTGGGGCCCATGGAAAATAAATCATTCCAGAGCTTGCAAGAAAGGACTCTGATATACTTGCTTATTCCCTCTGGATTTGGACTCCTTGTGAGACATAAATCATTCTTTGCCCCATGCAGGTGGGTGGCTCACAGTTGTGGCAAAGAGTCTGTGTGTGATAACCACCGTGATGGTGCTCTGAGCGACCTTGAAAAGTGCAGTAGCAAGATCCCACATCCCTCACCTTCAGTCTAGACTGCCTCCATACAGGTGCCTCGTCTGCTCAGGCTCTTCACAAGAGTTTGGAGAGAGCTTTTCAATGCTCAGAGCTCTTTCCTAAGAGAAGAATGTGTCGCCCTGCAGAAGAATCACCTGTTGTCTGGTTCTAGTACAACAGCAGAGTTAAATGAACCTGCCGCAGTAGGTCACTATCATACATGGTACGTTATAGTCAATAGGCTACTCTATAGGTTACTTCAATGCTTTTGGAAGTGATTAAAGTGCAAACGGTGGGAGTGGGGCTGCTATCATCAATCAGGTCAGCTCTCGCAAGGAGGCAGCTAGTAATTACCGGTGATTTTCAGTCCTTCGTGGAGGAACTGAGCTGTGGTCCACTCTGAGCAGGATGTATGGAGAGAATTGAGCTTCAGGGATGGGTTTGTGTTCTGTGTGCTCCTACACTTGGGCAGCACGTGTTAGGGTCACAGAACCTGAGACCCACCCCATCCCTAACATCCCGTGAGTAAAGACCCTTGCATTCAGGCAGCAGGAAAACCTGAAGTGAGGAAGGAGTTGCAGAGTTTTGTGCTTGTCACATCTTTTTCAACCTTTCTTGCTGTCTTATGCTTGCCTAAAGAATATAGGACGTCATCTGGTCTAGATAAAGGACAATTTGAGAGATTTTTACAGGGCAGTGCTTTTCAGAAGTTGAAATAATTTGGTGACAGTTCTGCCTTTAAGAATCTGAGGGAGTCTTTGTTGAGTTATTTTTGCCAGAGCAGTTGAGGTGATCATAATGTTGCATTTAGAGGTATTTATAACCTTGACATTTTTATCCCAGTGGAAAGAAGATCAAACAAAGCTTTTGACAAAATATAACGGACCTTAATACTCACTTTGTAGGTTTTGAACAAGACACGCTTTCCATTGAAGTTACATTCTGTAGTTGTAGTCTGAAGAGGATGCACAGGAGATACATGGGACTGAGAGTTTGAGAAGCACATTTTGAACTTGTGACAAGCCCAAGTTCAGTACTGAAATACAGAATACTCTGCTTTTCTTTTGTGGTGAGGTTATGTGGAATGAATCAATCATCTCAATCAGCTCACCAGTGGAGAAGTTTGTCACTTGAAGCTGTGAAGAAGGTCTTGAAAGCACGAACGGAGTGTAAATAATGTAATGACTGCTCCAGTAAGCAAGCAATATTTGTGGTGTGCAGGAACAGCTCAAAGGTGTGAAGAGTCCATTAGTTGGAACTACCACAAGCACACACTGATCTGTCAGAGCGCTTCTGACCCAACTCCAGCAGAAAAAGCCTGTTTGGAGTAGTGTCAGGACACCGTGTGTCCCACCCACTGGAGCAGAAGCAGCCGGGCTGGTGAAGGCAAGGTGGGGAGACGGGCGCTGGCTTCCTGGGCTCTGCTCTGTCCCTTCTTTGTAGTTACAGGGCACAAACACCCCAGCTCTGGTTTCTATTGTGGCAATAAAACCCACAAGTAGCTCTCAACGTGAGTGCAGATGGAGCGAATGCAAATACAACTGTGTTCCTATTTATGTAAATCGCACAGGGTGAATCAGTTACTCGGTTTGGAGAGTTAACACAAATAGCTGCATCGATAATTGGTGCAAAATGTGCATAGCCCTTCCTTGGGGTGGCCCGTTAACGGCAAGACCTACTTCTCAGAGTATGTGCTGTGGTGATAGTTACAGCTCAGAGATCACAGCTAGTTTCACAAAAGGCCTTTTGTTCCTGCCTGGTTTGATTCCGGTGATCTGCTCTGGGACCACTGATCCAAAAAAATGCTTTTAACTTGGAGTTTTCAGTCTGTTATTCCACGTTTGGTGCTCGCTGCGTGTGTGTGAGCCAAGAGCGGCTTGTTACAAACCGGGAGTTGTGTAAGAACTTGAACCAGGCAGCCCTTGGGCAGCGAGAGCTTCAGCCAGGGTCTGGAGATGGGGACAGCTCATACCGCTTTGACTGAGCGTCTGCCTCATCCCACAGCCCAGCTCCAGCCCCTGTGGCATGTCACCGTGTGACAAAGGAGAATTCTGACCACTTCACCTCCCCGCTGCCAGCTGCGGTACAGCCCGTGCTCTCTCGTCCCGATCCCTTTTCTAGAAACTCGTGTCGAGCCCTTGTGTGCGCGGCTGAGCTGGAGGCACAGGAGGTGTGGGTGTCTCTGCTGTAGCGCCTTGGGCTGCTGCTGGCTTTCCCAGGGTCGCTCTTCTTGGTTCGAGGTCTCCCCTTGAAGAGAGGGTCACCTCCTTCAGCCTGTGTTGGAGTTGGGTGCCTGGCCGTGGGCAGCTGTGCGGGGTGGAGTGACATGGGGGTTTGGGGTGCTCAGCCAGCAGGATTGCCAGCAGATTGGCATCCCCCAGGAGCTGTATGCCTGCCTGGGGGTGACCCTTTTGGGGACAGCAGTGTACCTCGCACACGGGAAGTGCTCCTCCACCAGGTAATGCGGGTCACGATGACACAGCAGTGCTCTGTCCTCCGGCGGGGACACAGGATTGATGTGTCAGCTGCAGAAACGCTCCTTTAGGGGGGAGACCGGCGCTTTCAAACCCGAGGTAACCGGACTCAGACCCTGTGTGTTTTGCTATAACATTCAGAGCCAGCTAGAGCCAGAAAGTGTAAAACAGGGCTCTCAGCTGTTTCATTCTTCAGAACTTAAACCTGAAGCAACTGGTTGAAAACTTCACCATTAAAAAGTTTCACTTCCCAAACAGAGCTGTTCTATAAATACCCTGTGCAGTGGGATTTGACATTTACTCCCACACATGAGACACAGCATGCTTTGTGGCTCGCCTGCTCCAGGCCTTAACCCTTGAGCTGTCTTTGAGTAAACACACGGCAAGGAACCCACCTCTTCCGTGGGACAGACTCACGTTGCAGCCTGCGAGCTGCTGCGGGCTGCTGCAGTGGAGATGGGAGGAGAATTGCACCAAAATCCTCGCACTGAGTAGGGAAAACCTCACTCCTTCCAGCGCTTTGGGTGTCGTGTAGCTGGAGGTGTTGCCTTAGGAGCAGCAGTGCTTTGTACTCTTATCAACAAGTCTCAGAGCACTTTCCTGCCCAAACCCAAAGAAGTGCTTAAGCTCGCTTGCTTTAATTTCCAATTCTGCTGCGGATTTATGATCCTTGACAAATTTCTTGGCTCCTTGGTTTCAGTCCCATGTAAAATGGGTGGCGCTGCTTTTCTCTCACTCTTTACGTGTTGTGTGTGACCCCCAGGAGGGTCTTTGTAGGGTGCACTGACTGAAGTGCTCAGGTGCTGATGCTTTATAAATATCCTATATAAATATACAAATATCCTCTCTCTATGTATATATATCTCCATGGGAGTAGGTTTGTCATATCCCTTTCTTATTGAGAAAGAGATGAAGACGCCTAGATTGGTAGATTTAGAAATTAATGGGTCATTTTATCTCACCCTCTTGTAATAACAGAACTCCAAGGAGGACACATGTCACAGCCAGCTTGAACCTGAGCGATGTTAGCAAAGCAGCCCAGTGCTGCGGCCGTACCCTAGGGAAATGGAGCCCAGGATTTTAGAACCCCTTACTTGCGTTATGCCGGCATGTGGCTGGTTCTCTGCTGTTAAAACACTCTGCAGGAGAGATCCGCAGGAATGAGTCCCACCGTTGGGAACAGGCTGGGTTTGTTATCTCACTGGGGTGGGAGATACGACAAGAAACAAATTTAGACCTTTGTAGGGTGGGTCTGATTCTGATCTCGGCTACACGACCTCGATGTAATTCCTACATATGCATGGCTTGTGTCAGTGGAAAATAAGAAACAGCCTCCGTGCCTTGCAAAAGCTTTTCATCAGCTCTTTTGAATACCAAGCAGTTCCAATTAATCGGAGTTTGGCCCCCGCAGGGAATACGCTTCTGTACAGCTTCCTTTTATCTGTGCCAAAATATGATCAAATTGCTTGTCTTTCTGAACAAGTTCTGCTTTTGGCTCCGGTCTATCATCAGGAAACACATGTCAGCGTTTTAACAGCTCTGTGTCCTGTTCAGAGCGAGCTCTGGGCCGGCTGGGTGTGCACGGAGCAGGGCTGGGGCTCGCTATCGCTTGCTCATTTATGGCTACGAGCATCGAGTAAACATTGATTTTTGCCTCTCTGCTGTGGAGGTCATCTGAGGATTCCGGCGCTTCACAACCCCGCTTTTGTGAAGCTGAATCTTCATCAGATTCTTCTGCAGAGGCACCAGCTCTAGAGTACGAAAAGAGGAAATGAGCACTGGAAAGATAAAGCCAAGATTATTAGAAGCAGCCTCTGATTTTGGGTCTTGGCTGCTCAGTTCAAGGAAATCTGAACGTTGTTTTTTTCTTGTAGATTACAGGACTTCTCTTGGAGTGATGATTCCTTTTTGGGAGGGAGCTTAAAGGATTTCCTAACTCAGCTCCCTAAAAACCACTTATTTGAGAGTCACATCGCGTCAGAAGCAGAGATGCTGCTCACAGAAACCTTACAGCAGCTCAGGCGTTGAAGGGCATGTTAGAAAATAGGCACAAAATCTTCGTCAGAATATTACAGTGTTCAAGTGGTGGTGTTTTTTCTTTATGCCCCGGCTCTGAGAGTCGAGCAGTAAATGAAAAATTGAAATGTTGCTTTTTTAAAAAAGAAATTATTTATATATCATTTGGAGAGATCAAGCTCCTGAATTCTAAGAAGTTGAGAGGTTGATGGCACGGCTTTGACAGAATATTCCTTGCTTAACCGGTAACTCCTTAACCCAAAATGAGCAACAGCTTCCTCCGAAGGAGCTGGCTGTAGTTCAACTCCTTGGAGCCATTTCTCAGAAATCCATCCCAGCTACAACTTTTGTTCATTAGCACTTAGCTCTACATATCCCGTACTTGGGGGGAGAAAATTGTGTTGGATTTTCAGACTGTCTTCCAGAGGGACTTTGTCTTCACTGATGTGAAGAGATCGGTAACTGGGAAGTTACGGGAGACGCCCGTCCCTGGCAGGTAACAGGAGGTCAGGAGTGAATATTTCTGCAGAAGGAGGAGCCGGGGCTGGTATTCGCTCTGCAGGTTTTGCTTTGTGTAGAAAGAGGACTTTGTTCTTTGATAGCTGGTCTTGTCCCATCCTACTGCAATTTCACTGTGTGACACAACGCAGAGAAAACATTCGTAATTATTATTGGATCCCTGGCAGTTCATTACACACTAACAAGTGGCAGAGTCCGCGTGGACCTGCTGGGTTTCCGAGCTGTCCTGTGCAGGTCCTTCCAAAACCATATGATGCTTATTGCAAACATGACACCTGGCAAAAAGAATTTGGCTTCATTTTGGCCAAGCGAGCCGGTGGTTTACCTTTCCCTGCAGCGTTGCAGCCCCTCTTGGCAGCGCTCCTCACGTTTGAAGGCGTTGGGTTTACTCCGGTACGTCTGCTGGCTCGCTCTTCCCCAGCAGAGCACCCGCAGGCACGAAGCAGTCTGGTACTCTTCATTTGCAAGAATTAATCTCGTTAGCAATTTTTAAAATTGGATGTGGACAAAACCTGATGGGCTTACTCAGGTTTCAAACTTTCCTCCTCCCCAAATTGCAGCAGTGGGTGAATGACCGTTTTGGTGTGCGCTGCTCTCCCTCCTGGGTGCTCGGGAGGGGAGGAAGGAGCACAACGTCGCATCCGTGCTCCTGCACCTCGGGGAGGCTTTTGTCAGCGTATGGGGACGGATCTCTGCTGGGCAGTGATGCCGAGTGAGGCTGTGTAAATGACGCCCGGTACTGGGGGTGAGGATGTGTAGGGTTGGTGTAAAGACAGAGCCGGCAGCAGAGCCAGGCTGTCTCTGTGCTGCCATATACGGTGTCTTTGGGTGCCATGACCAGAGGATGTCTTCCCCCTCATTGTCCACAGCAGGTTATTTCTCCAGCCACCACCCTCAGGTCTCGCCTCAGTGAAGAGGAAGGGCTCATCTGCGGCCACTTCTGCTCCCACCGCTGCAGATATTGGCTTTGGGACAAACTCTCAAATGGACAAACAGCGTGGGCCTGACCCCAGACTTCTGCTTCAGGCATTTTGACTCCGCAAGAGCTGTTAAATGCCATAATTTGGGATCTTGTTACGAAATATCCTGAGGCCCACGTCTGCGAGGGGTTCAGGAATCCTCCTGCCTCTGCACACTCTTCTACCATGTCGGGAAGACCCGCTGCAGCTTCCTGCGGGGCTGAACGGTTCAGAGCCCTCGCACCGACTAACGGTGGGTGGTGTGGACACGATTCCTGCGGCAGGAGTGGATCCAGCGAGGTGGTACGAGAGGAAATCCTGAGAGCGTTGGGACAGGGAGCCCTCGATGAGGCTCAGCTGTCAGTGGCTGCTGTTGTGCAGCCTCCCTTCTGGAATGTCCCCTTTCATCCCAGCCCCTGTCCTTCGCTTGAACCTTCAGAAATCCCAGCAGTCGGTAAGTTCTCTCCTCTTACAGGCATTCAGATGGTCTGAATTAAAAACCAGCAGCTGCTGCCTGCTGTGGTGCATTTCCACCCCATTTCTCGCAAAGCGGCCGTCCGTGAAGGTCGGCACAGCTCCATGTTCGCACCTCCTCCCAGCCCTACCAGGCTGTGCATCCTTTTAGGAGATTTCTTTACTCGTCTGCTCCATCCTGATCCCCCATCCAGGTTCTTGTGCTGCTCCCGGCTGTTGTCCTGCCCCAACACCTCTGCCACCCACCCTGGGAGCTCTGCAGGCTCCTTTCAGCACTGCTCCAGCACAGATTAACAAAATGAGTATGTGCAATTCTCATGCGCGTTACTGATTTTCTCAAATTTGAACTATGATAAAATGTTGGAAATATTCACATATTTGCTCCCATTGCTCATATGTGGTGGGAAGGCCTCTTGAGAAACAGAAAAACAGAGCAGCAAGGGCAATCAGCCACAGCCCAGCTACTGAGGGCTCATCTCCAGGGCTTCAACCAGTTTTTACTCTGGGTATCCTCTCCTGATGTCTCCAGCCTCCCACCCGGCTCCTCTCTGGTCAGTTCCACCTGCGTTGGCATCCATGCTCTTGCCCACAACTTTGCTGATCTCCTGCTTTCAAAGTCATCCATCCCTCCCTCCAACCCTCCCTCCATCCATCCCTCCATCCATCCCTCCATCCCTTCATCCATCCCTCCATCCCTCCATCCATCCCTCCATCCATCCCTCCATCCCTTTTTTCCCAGTGAAGCCCCTGCCCATCAGATCAGATAACCCTCACACACCCCAGAGCTTTAACTCCATTTCAACTTCCCAGGAGAAGGACGATCTTGGTGGAGGGAGCCCAGCTTGGCCCAGTCCTCATCCCTTCTGTCTGTGAAGAGAGCTGGAAAGGAACACGGCCAGGGTCCCTTCTGCGTGGCTCGGCCCCAGCAGCGAGCAGGGACAAGTGCAGGGGTACAACCGGTGCCCAGAGCTGGGCATGACACAAGGTACAGGCACGTCCAAAGTCATCCCATCTGCAAGACCAGATAAAAAGACAACATTCCTCTTCCTGAAACAAAATATCGAAAAAGGAGAAAGATTTCTTTCACCAGGTTTGCCAGCGAGATGGGGGGCCACCAGCTCAATATTTACAGACAGATCAACGGGGTTTATTGTAGGCAGGCAAACCCCGGTACTAGGACCTGGCAAAACATGCAAAAAATAACCCCTGGAGCAGCTTTGCTTTCCTAATGCAGAAAGTGCCCTTTGCAGAATAGACCGAGAGCATACAGGCAAAATTTATCTGTGCTGATAAATGCAGGGGCTGGGGTTTTGCCCCCTGTGAGCATCCTTTAGCTCCTGTGCAGTAAATGGGATTCTGTCAGTGCCGCTGGCCTCTGCTCTGTCCTCCGTCCTTGGAAATCCTGGTAGCAACAATCAGGTCGAATCCTGGTTAGACAGACCACAGGATGGAGCAGGGGCACCACGCAAAGGAGGTTTTTACGCAGATCCCACACTTTATTCCTTAAAGCAATATAGTGCTCCAACAAAAAAAAAGCAGCTGGCGCAGTCTTTGCGTATGAAATTAATGATGAGAAATCAAAAGCTTCAGGGACTGGAATTTCTAATGAAATTAAACCAGACTGTAAGGAAAAAAGAGCCAAACCTGTGTAAATGGAAATGGATTAAAGATTCCATCAGACATTTGGTGTTAATCTTACAGAGGAATGCATGCAATGCTTTAGAGTTCGTGGTGTATTAATCTGTTGCGAAATAGCAAAAGCCCTTAAAGCATGCTGCAGGACAGAGGTTTTGTCTTCAGGTGTGCTCCATCTGCTAGATAAACAGAGAATTCATTCCAGCGATGGCAAAGGCAACATCAAGCCAAACCCCCACCCCAGTGTGTCCTCCTCCGGGACCGCCTGCCCCACACCGGGGCTCCCGCAGATCTCACCATGCGTGGGGCAGTGGCAGAGCACAGCGAGAGCCGTGACACCCCGACATCTCAGGCTCTGGCATTGGGGCCGGTCACTCGAGCTTCTGCCTGCCAGGGAGGTGGCTGGCTGGTTCCGTCCCCCCCGGATCCGGTTTTCCAGCACTGTTTCACCTGGCACTGGGAGCCCCGGAGCAGCAGAGGCAGCTCTGCTCTGCTGGAACCAGGGAATTTGCCACCTCACATGGTCATGGCTTCAACAGGAGCTGGATCTTCTCCCTCTGCAGGTGACCATTTCCCTTATATCATAGAGCCACAGAATGGTTTGGGTTCAAAGGGACCTTAAAGACCACCTAGCTCCCCCTGCACAGGGTTTTTTTTCCCCCTTTTAAGATCTTTTATGCCAGAGGCACTACCACCGTGGCTGATGGGCTCCGCCTTGGTCGGTGGTGGGTCCAGCTTGGAGCCGACTGGCGTTGGCTCTGTTGGACATGGGGGAAGCTTCCAGCAGCTCCTCACAGAAGTGACCCACGGAGCCCCTCTGCTACCAAAACCTTGCCATGCAAACCCAATACAATGACCTTCAGAGGTTCCTTCCAACCCAAACTTGTCTCTGATTCTGTGAGACAGCCCGGGCACGTTGCAGCACAACCAGTGTCTCAGCCTCCGCAAACCTCTCAAGTTCCTCCAGTTGCTCTTCGGAGGACTGCTCGACGTGTGTCTGGCCGTTCTTCTGCTGATGTTAGTGCAGGTTGGAGCTGGTGGTGAGATCAAATCTTGCTCGCTGCAAGATGCACCGGAGTGGTGGCTCCATGACCCGTCCAGATGTTTTTTCCAGAGGAAGCTCGGGGCTGGTCCTGCCTGCGGAGAACAGCCAGAAGGGTGAAAGCCACGGCCCTCCAGCCCACACCAAACCCAGCCTCTAGACTTGAACCCAAGCAGCGGGTGTTGGTGTCCCACAGCGTACACGCACGGATGAAGTTGCACATTTGCTGCCTGGCGCTGGGTTTTGCAACGCTGAGGTGCTCGTGCGCATGGGGGGAGATGTTCACTCAAGGAACCCGTCAGCAAGAACAACAAAAGAATGATGGGTTTGAAAAACACAAGAAACCCGGTGGTGAGTCTGCTGGAGCTCCAGCCGAATGAATTCCCACTCTTCATGGGACACGGTATTAGCTCTAGGGCTAAACCAGCCCGTTCCCGCACTGCCTCTGGTGTCCTCAGCCCACGGCCTTGGTGAGACCAACCTCTGCTCCCCAGGGGCTTCTGTTATCATAAAAACAGTTCCCCATGGGGCCATCTGGCATCTTGAGGCTGGCTGAATTTGTTGGTCACTTAATAAATCGAGAAATGAGTCAGCTCAGCCTGTGATAAATCAGAAGGCTTTGAGCAGTCCTAGGCATTTGTTATTCCCACACGCTTTAGGTTGGGAGAGCTTTTTCCAAGACTGATATTTGAGAAGAGGGGGAAGCCCTCGCAGCAACCATTGGTGGTCTGTAGTGTGGAGAAATGAAGTTGTAGTGCTGGATTAAATTCCCTCAATCGCAGTGAAAACACCCAAGATTTATGGAAGCAATTCTCCAGGGAAAGTTTGGGAGCAGCATTTATATTTGAGTCATTCCTGTTATAAGCTGGGCTTAGGAAGGTTCAAGCTGAGCTTTAGGGAACCTCTGTGTTTGGAGGTCACAGTGACTTCAAATTTTCCATCTGATCCTTCGCGATGTTTGGGGTTTTGGCTGCAAACTCCCACTGTGCAGGCAGGGAGGGGAACACAGACTCCTGCCGGGTGCTGGCTGGTGGAGCTGCTCCTCTCTGCCGGGTGTATCCTTCTCTGCTGAGCAGATCAGAAGGAAGCTTTGGAGAAGGAAAGGGAGTCAGCGAGAGCGTTCCGGGCAGTGGCGTGCACATGGCGCGAGGAACCTCCTCATCTCTACCCGAGATCCTGGTGTCCTGGTTTGAGCTGGGACAGAGTGACCCCTCTTCCCAGCAGCCAGGAGAGGCTGGTTGGGTTTGTGCTGAGGAGAAGCTGATCACACACTGATGGGCAGAGCTGCTGCCAGGACACTCAAGGACTTTCCAGCTTCTCTGCTGTGCCCGTGTCCCATGGGTGGCCAGGCTGTCCTTGCAGGAGAGCTGGGGGGGCTCTGGATCAGGGGGGGCAGGGACAGGACGAGGGGTGAGGGTTTGAAGCTGGAAGAGGGGAGATGGAGATGAGATGTGAGGAAGAAATGTTTTCCTGTGCGGGGGGTGAGGCAGTGGCCCAGGGTGCCCAGAGAAGCTGTGGATGCCCCATCCCTGGAGGGGTTCAAGGCCAGGCTGGATGAGGCTTTGGGCAACCTGGGCTAGTGGGAGGGGTCCCTGCCCATGGCAGGGGGTGGCACTGGGTGGGCTTTAAGGTCCCTTCCCACCCAGACGATCCTGGGATCCTGTGCTGTGACTTTACGCCTTGAAGAAGTGAGGACGAACCCATGCAGCACCCGGGGATCTGTGGGCAGAGGTAGGTGGGAGGTTGGGCTCCAGTTCATGTTCCTGGCTGTTAAAAATAAAATGCTGCATCAAGGAGGCAAATCAAAGATCATAGAATCATCAAATCGTAGAACCATAGGACGGTTAGGGCTGGAAGACGCCCTAAAGATCCATCTGACAAAGCACCTGGGCACCGTGTGCCTTCAGAGCGAGGACTTCCCAGCAGCCTGGAGCTGCAGGGTGGGTTTGCTCCAGCCGCTCTACCTGGATCCTCCGGTACTGGTGTGCCAGGGGAGAACCCTCAGCAGCTCGAGAAGGAGTCCAAGGACAGGTCCTGGCCCAGCAAATCCTCCTGGTTTCCAGCAATCAGCAGCTCCGGGACTTTCTGAACTGGATGTTGTCTCTGGAACTGGTGCTTGTCAGCCCCGTGGCAGCTCCTGCTCTTGGGGATAAGCACGGGGGAGGGGACCGAGGGGTCTCCGTGACCCTCGCTGGGACGTTCTCCAGCATCGCTGCCTGCAACAGCCGCACTCGGAGGTTTCCTCTCTGCAGGAATGATTAATGCTGCAGAGAGGAATGATTAAATTATTCTTAAATATAGAAATAAATATTAATAACACACCGCTTATTATTATTAACTATTAATACTCTTAAATATATACGGTTATTCCATATAATGAATATTATTAAATATTATTTCTATT
>NW_010124526.1:0-4059 GCF_000699245.1 Pterocles gutturalis
CTCTCCTCAGGCCGTGGCGGGCCTGGGCCTTGCTCGGTGGCCTCTGAGGTGCTTTGGATTATGCGGATGTCGCATTTCGGAGAGAAAAGTCATTGCCCGTGCCTGTGCGGGGGCTCGCCCCCTCAGAACAGCCGGGTACCTTACAGCACTTTGTAACGGGGTTTTCTTTACGTCGTTCAAAGCAGAGTAAAGCAACGTGTTGAACAGCTGCATTCTCATTTTCTGTCCCGGACCCTTTTGTTTAGCAGAGATGAAAAACAGGATAAACGTGGCGAATGTTGTCTGGGCCTCTGGTAACTGCTGCTGGAGGAGAGGGGACCTTCCTGCTCCTCACACCATCACCCTGCCCGCTCTTGCTCCCTCACTGTCGAGCAACAAGGTTCCCTGGCCCGCTGGAGCTAACTTCCCCTACCCCCTCAAATCAACTCGTTCAGCTGTTTAAATCGTGCATGGAAGCAGCCTGCTCCCTTTGAGCACGAAGCTCACTTGAGGGCTCCGTCCTGCGGTTTTCAGTTTATAAGGCAGTAAGAGTTTGGAACTGACTCAAATTATATCAGGATCAGACCTTGCATGTTGTAGTTTATTTTAAAAAGCTGTGAGGTGATGAAGAGGATGCTGATGCCTATCACTGTTTTCCTTCATCTTCTTTTTTCTTTAATTGAAGAACATGACATCGTAGGGAAAAGTCCTTAAATAATGTGGAAAATAACTAAAACATCTCCCCATTTACAACTGCTGCTTACTAATTATCTGTTCCAGAAAAACATCTTCTGCGATGCCAGCAAGAATGCATTTGCAAAAACTGTGTTTGTATAGTACAGACAAATCCTGAAAATCATTACTTGGAAGATTCATAAGAGACTCTGAAATAATTTTTATAATGCTTGAAGCCTTCAATTTATTTATTAATTTATTGTCTAGTGGAATTGACAGAAAAAGAAGGTAGGTGTTTTGTGCAAGTCATCCGAGTTTTTAACTCTCTTTGATTATTAATTATAATTAGCAATAAATAGATTATCAGCACTAGTAATCTTTTGTCCAACGGAGAGTGTTTGATCACTACTGTTGGGTGATTCCCAACACCTCAAATCCATTATACTGCACAAGTCTTCCATGTGAGATGCTGGGAACTGTGGCATGTGAAGAGTTCCAAGATCAATTTTTAGCTTTGAACCAGCTATTTGACTATGTGAGTTCAGTTACCAAGTATTGCAGTAATACATGGCATTAGTTTCTGAGATTTCTGTTGGCTTCATAACTTCATGCAAATTTATATTACTTTACAGGCATACACAAAAACAGGGTCCCTACTCCAAAGCAGCTCAAGGGACAACGGCGGTAAATAGAAGCAGCAGTAAAGGCAATTAAAGAAAACAGCCACAGACAACAAGAGAATAGTAAAGAGCAGGTTGGAGAACACAGGTAAACCAAAGGGGAAAAAAAAAAACAACAAACCCTGCTTATCTGTGCTTAATGAAAAATAAATATTTTTGCAATTAAAACACCCAATTTTTAAAATAAATGGCGGTCTGATACTGGAGTCTCAATTAATTCCAAATTCCCATTTACTTCACTAGGAATTCAAAGTGTTTAAAAAGATAACTAAAGCTATAATTATCAGGGAAAAAAGGGCAGAAAGCTGCAGTGCCCTGGTTCTGCTCCCATCCTTGAGTGCTGAATAGTTTTTGTGACTGACCTGATTTCCTGGATCATTTATTTCCACTGATCAGTGAAAGCAGAAAAAAGGCCCAAACTGCATCTCTGGGGAGTTTCAGCTTCCCACACTGTTTGGGATAGGGTGTGATCCACATTACATTACACTGATCACTCAATGTAAATTCTGTAGGAAAAAGAAAAGCCCACTGATAAACATTTGCTGCCTGAGTTACAAAAGTTTGTGCACACATCATCGTTAGGCCATCAGGGCAGAGCAGAGAAGGTATATACTAGCAAAAGCCATTTGGAGACTGGCCTGATATCAGAATTCAGTAATTTAAGCCTTTTCTTCCTTCTTGACAGGAACTCAAGAGAAGGTAGAGGGAATGGCAGCCTGTCACATTCCCTTCTACAGGCCTAAATCTCTTCTGTTACATAGAGCATTTTGTGGTTCTCTTTTTTGCTTCCATTTTTGTGCCTATTTTCTCAGTAGGTTTTCTGTATTTGTTTCAGACTATGCATGTCATTTCCAAAGGTAGCAGGTGATATTTTTATTGTAGATTTAGCTCAGCTGAGTGTACAAGAGAGGTCTGTGATTCCTTATCCTGGCACTTAGTAAAGTTCTGGACAATATTTGATATAAATGTATCAGCAACTGAATGAGAATACACCCCAGTTTCTTTAAAACAAATGAGCAGGAGTAGAAATATTTACAGGTAAGTAGGAGTTACCCCCTTTAAGCCTTGGACATACAAAAATTTCAAATGAGCTTTGTTTTCAGATTTGTTTGCCTGTCTTCCTCCCAGCTCCCACTCCAGTCCCAGGCCCCACCTTTTCTCCACACAAGCCCTCCTGGCTGCCCTCCCTTTCCAGTCCATTCTCAGTGACTCGTGGTGAGAGGTCCTCCTCCAGCAGGACACATTCTTTCATCTTTCAGCCCTCTCAAGAGTGCACCCTCTGACTTGAGAACCTAATGCAGACACTCAAATCCCTGCTTGTGTGACAGTTCCCACTGTTCCCAGGCCGTGGTGAGAGGTCACTACAGAAGCAGCTCACTGTAGTTTGCAAGGGTAACTCAGCCCTGATCTGGTCAAAATCCCTACCTCAAAGCAAGGATCTGCAGCACTTGGATTAGTATGGAGACACCTTACGTGGCTGAGGAAAGACTGAGAATCTATTCATCAGCCTCTGTAAAGTGCTCTGATATTCTCAGCTAGAGCGCGCATAAAAAGACAAATGGTCGCTTTCCTCCCTCCAACAGTTTTGTTTCCATTCTGTTTTTTTCCCCATAGTTACAACTATAGAAGGAGAAATAGAAAAGAAAAGCATAAAGAACCAAATATGTTTTTTTCTGATCTCCAGACACAGCCATCACTCAGAGCATCTAGTAGAAAATGGCATGACAGTAATGCCTTTGAGTCAGAAAAGTTTTTAATCAATATAATGAACTAATTCAGCAGTCTCTTAGTGCACATTCCATAACTTTAACGAAATGCTAAACATGGCACCGATCTCAGGAGGGAAGCCTTAATCTCTTTTTGCACTGCTAACAACCTTTGACATAATGAGGTGTGACAAATCGATTTAAAATATAGTTGCAGGAAGAAGGGCAGTCAAACGGTGCTCCGCCTTGTGGGTGTTGTAGTCTTTCTGCTGCCTGTCTGCCTCAGCAGCAATAGGAGGCTGGACTCTAAGTCCCACAGCTCCCACTAGAGCCTGCCGCACAGGCTCAGAGACCATATGCTAGAAGGGGGGGACTACATTGTGTCTATTGTATGGTTTTTCTTTTTTTCCCCTGGCGTTTTGTACATTTCACGAGAGTTTTAAATCGGGAGTGAAAAGCATGGCAGACGAGCAAGAAATTATGTGCAAACTCGAGAGCATCAAGGAGATCAGGTATGTTTGCTTTGTGCCGCATCAGTTACGTGCAGCAGCTTTTTCCTCGGGGGAGCGGAGGAGCTGCATCGATCTGAAAGTAGCTATTGTGCTGCTGAGGGAAAGAAAACCACCACTGGGCTTTATGATCAGAACGGAAAATACATTTTTCTAAGTAGGGCAGGAGCATCTGGTGCCGGTAGTCGCCGCTGGGATGCGCAGTGGAGGGCGGCAATGGTGCCGTTCCGGAGAATTGGCCCCGAGTGATAACACCAGAAAAAAAGAGTGCGCGGGTGGGAAGGACGCGGCAGCCCCACGCAGGTGGGGGAGTGGTGTCGGGCTGCTGGTGGGTGCTTTTAAGCCCTTTGAATGATTATTTCTTATTCCTGAGGCTCCCTGACATAAATCTGTTATTTTGCCTCACTCACTCCCCGGCAGGAGCCTTGACGGGCTGTGAAAGGAAGGGGATGGCACGAAAAGCCGAGCACGACACCGAAAGCTGAGGACGGACGTGCCCCCGAGAGCAGG
>NW_010124527.1:0-459 GCF_000699245.1 Pterocles gutturalis
ACAGCAAGCTATAAGCAATCCAGGAGACTTCTGGAGTGCATTGAGGGTAACTTCTTAAGCCAGGTAGTAGATGGCCCTACCAGAGGGGATGTGTTACTGGACCTGATGGTTACCAACACAAGTGTGATAATTGGTGATGTTGAGATTAGAGGCAGCCTGGGCTGCAGTGATCACATGCTGGTGGAGTTCACAGTCCTGAGGGCTATGGGTCAGGTAAAGAGTCAAGTCAGTACCCTGAGTTTTAGGAAAGCAAAATGACAGCTGTTCAGGGAGTTAGTCAACAGGACCCCCTGAGAGATGGCTGTGAGGGACAAGGGAGCAGAACAGAGCTGTCAGATCATTGGGGATGCTTTCCATAGAGAGCCAGAACTCTCAATTCCTGTGTGTAAGAAATCAGGAAAGGAAGGCAAGTGACTGGCATGGCTCAGGCGAGACCTGCTGGCCGGACTAAAGGACAAG
>NW_010124528.1:0-3338 GCF_000699245.1 Pterocles gutturalis
GTTGTGGTGGGGAGCAGCAGGCCAGTGGGATGAGGGGCCTGGTGTCCCTCGGGGCCCACGCGGGGGTGTGGTGCTGTCCCTGAAATAAAAGACTCTCGAAACCAAAGTTAGTTTGGAGAGGAGATACTGCTTTATTCAGTGATGGGTGCAAGGTGGAAAGTTTCCACAAATCAAGCACATCACTTAAAGTTTTGACTGTATTTATACAAAAGGATTACAAAGTTCCACCTACCTAATACAATTATTCCTCTATCTAATGCATATACATTAGGTTACAAAAATAGAATTCTCATGCATGAGCATTCAAAATGCTGTGATGGCATAGTTTAGTCCCTCTGCACGTGTGCGAGGGTCTCAGTGTTCTTCAGTAGTGGTTTGGGGTTGAATACCTATCCTCATCCTTTTAAGGTATTGAGTTGGCTCAGGACAAGAAGTGTTTATTCTAATCTTTCCACATTTTTAATGAAGAAAAACATGTTCTTTTGAACAATCGTAAGTCTTTTCTATCTGGTAGTTGAGTACTGATTTTGGAGTATAAAAAGTCCTTGAACTTGATTAATTTATTTTACTGTTCCATTAATTCTCATAATTAGTTTTAACATCTGCTTTAAAATAGTTGTCAGTTTTGATAAGTATTGGTGCAGTGCATTCTTTAAGTGAACAGCACATGTAAGTAATTATGAAGAATATCACACTTAATGCACTGCAAAGTACGTATGCTGGTTAAAATACAAGGTAACAGTGCTGTGTGCTTAGCTGACCACTGTGGCAGGGAGAATTATTTTAATTTAACTGTGGGAGTGGCAAAGTTGAGCTATATGTTGCCAGGGCCAATGGCAAATAAGCTTTACTGATTTCATGATTTAGCTACAGTAGGAAAATGAAGAAGGTGTTACATGGTGTCTGCAGAGTGCTGTTGGGAGGCTAAGATCAGGAAAATATCTGCCTATAGTGTTCTTCCACATTGGCTGCTCAAGGACCTCAGCAGCTCCAACTGCAACATCGGTGGTGAAGTTTTAACTTCTCTGAGGAACCTGAAGCAGAAGAGTCTTTTAGCTCCTTTAGCCAAGTTTTCTGTTCCTTCCTGTGAAATGTTAGCTCTGAGACTTTCCTTGCTAGGGAAGGTATGTCTCCTCTAAGTTGATCATAATTGATCAGAGTTGAATTACGTGATTAATTCCTGTCTGAAATTAGCAGCTGCTGCATGTTACCTGGCATAGATGAGCAAAGCCCAACCTCTACAAAGACAAATAGCCACTCTAACACATAGGCCTAATTCAAGCCTTTGTGAGACATCTTGACAAACTTAGCACCTCACCCTCTCTTCATGAAATGTCTTCCTGAAGAAATATCTTCTGTATCTTAGAATTAACTAGAATAACTTAGAACTTAGAATAACTTTATTACATAGTTTCCAGGTATACTAGTGTTTTCAAACTTGCTTGTATTCCCAATGATACAGAAAGAAAACAGCTCATTGCAGTGAGAGGAAGAAAACTGCTAATTGGACAGGAGTGTTGGCTCATGACACTTTAAATATTTGACAGAGAACCAGTTGTCTGAATGCGGATTAAATTGGTGAAAATCTTGTAACAACACTAGGAACAAATAGTAAAATGTAGCTCAGCAATACGTCTCTCTGAAATTAGGTTGCTGTTTCCTCACATAATGCAGTTTCACCAACTGATACTTGGACATGAAGGAAAACAGATTGCTAGGTGTTTAGCAGCTAGTTGGGATAGAGAAGAATTTTGCAAAGAAAAGAATCTCAGACAGAGTCTTAAAAAATGCAGATACCTTCCAGAGCATTGTAGGTGAGCTTAAACTGCTGAAGAGTGAAGCAGTCACGCTGACGACAAGTGGACTGCCTGTAACAAGCAGTGACAATATACCAGGTCTAGTGAGGATGCCTGGTTTCTAGTAAAAGATTGTATGATGATTCAGTAGGAGAAAATAGGAATTTTCAAAAGTTAGAAGAGGAGGAACAAAAGACTCATGCTGGAATACTGTTGGAGATCAAGTAGGAAATAGAAAAAGATGTTGGAATCCTGGTGCAAGATATGGGTGAGGTCAGGTACAGCGAGGTACATCCTGTTTTACAAAAAGGGCATGAGACTGTGTGGAAGCTGGGTGGAGCAAATAACTTTCTTTTGAGGGGGAAAAAAAAAACCCAACTGCTGCAGGAAGGTCAGGTAGCATGAAAAAAGTTATGTACTTTGTAACCACGCCTAAGATAAACAGCAAATGGGGCTTTAAGTTATTTTATCACTGATCCGGGAAAGAGCAAGGTGTGTGGATTGGAAAGTGCTGATCTCATGTAGTAGCCTGTAACTGAAAACAAAAAAGCTGAACTGTACGTGGCGTTAATACAGACATGCAGGTGGCGAGCTGATTGGAGCATGGAGAGGGGTAGAAGAAAATGAAATTTTTTTTTTTTTTTTTTTGCTAGAACAGAAGAAAACAAAGGTTCTCTATTTCTCAGGATTGCCAGAAACATCCCTCTGTTCAGGAGGTGTTAGGCAATATAAATACGTGTTATCAAAGAAGCTACTGATGTTAAATAGGCAAAGCTGGAAGGAAATACTACTTGCAGTGATAAGGTGGCTTATAATTAACATTTTTAATAAAATACCTTTTGTTAACCATCCCCTTTCTTAGTTAAAAAGCATCCTTCATGTTTCTTTGTTAAAAAATATCTTAGCCATTTGAAATATGGTAATAAAAGCTTCACTCGAACTGAATATAGAGTCTTGTGAACTGTCCACATTGCATGGATTCTTTAGAATTCTTACAGAAAATATTGTAGTCAACAGTTGTAAGAAATGGATTGCTGTTGTTTCTGAACAGCTCCAATGGCCGGCCAGCTCTGCCTGGCAGCTGAAGGGCAGCATGCAATGGTTTTGTGTTAAAATCCTGAACTTCTTGTGGCATCTCTCAAATCAGGTTGGTAGTGACACAGCTAGCAGAGGAGTCACGGTATGAAACTGATTGCAAAGGAGCGTAGTTAGATGCATCTGAGACTATTTTTTCTTGATGCTCAGATGGCAGTGATGGGTTCGGTTCTACGTAACAGCTCAGTTAGAGAGCCTGGTCCACAGGCTACACTTCCACTGCGGATAGACGGAGCAGGAGCTCTCCACAAAGTGCCCCTGCAGGCGTTTCTGGCCCTGTCACCTCAAAAGGAGGACAGTGGTCTTGGTGCCCAAGTACAATGACGAGTTCTCCTCCTTTGCTCCCTTGCTAGCTGTGGTGAAGCCCTGCAGAACGCGCCGCTGGCAAAAGCAGCCAGGCACCTGTAACTCAAAAGAGGCAGTTCGGCAGACCCGGCCCAGCCACCG
>NW_010124529.1:0-931 GCF_000699245.1 Pterocles gutturalis
GCGGGGCACCCAGCCCTGGTATGGTCAACTGCCCCGCACCCCGGGTCACCCACGCGGGGCACCCAGCCCTGGTATGGTCAACTGCCCCGCACCCCGGGTCACCCACGCGGGGCACCCAGCCCTGGTATGGTCAACGGCCCCGCACCCTGGGTCACCCAGGGGGACAGCTGCAAGCTGCCCAGCCACAGGCAAGTCCCAGGTAAAGCACTGGGCACCCAGGAAAACCCGAATTTTACTGTGGATCTTGTTTTTGCTGTAGCACTGACCAGCTAAGCACACAGCTCTCATGTTGACTTGATGCCACCCCCATGCAAAGGGACATGGGGACAACCTGTAGCCCCCTGCTGCCGCATGGGGTCAGGGGGAACCCTGGGCTGGGAGCACTCAGCTCCTGCTGCCACCGCACAAGGCACCAGGATGGGGACAGTGCCCAGGCAGGATGGGGACACTGCAGTGCCCGGTTCAGCCATCCATGCCTGGGGGATCCTGGGGGATCCCTGCTGTCCCCTACATATGGGGCACCCCAGTCGCCACCTCACTGCTGTGGGGGCTGCTGCCCCTCCATATGGGGCACCCCCAAAAGGCACCATCCAGGCTGCCCCCCTCTTCAGGGCACCCCGGGCCCATCTCTCCACACCCAGGGCACTGCCCCCCTCCCCAGTATTGCCTGGGGCTGGTTCCCCCTCCATACAGGGGACCCAGGAAAGCCCCCCACGGCAGCCCTTCCAAAGGAGAACCGCTCGCTTCCGCCCCAGGGGACCCAATTCTGCTCGCTGCTGGGGCTGCCCCTCTCCATCTGGGCGGGACTCAGTCCCCAGCTCACTGCCACGGGGGCTGTTCCCCCCACTCCAGACAGCAGGCTCCAGGAAGGCTTCTCTGGGGCTGACCCCCACCCCAGAAAGACCCCCGCGGGGCCATCCCTCTCCACCCA
>NW_010124530.1:0-228 GCF_000699245.1 Pterocles gutturalis
GGGGTCCAACGGGGGCCAACGGGAGTCAATGGGGGTCGACAGTGGCCAATAGTGGGCAGTGGGGGGTCAGTGGTGGCCAACAGTGGTCCACAATGGTCAATGGTGGCCAACAGGGCACAATGGTAGCTAATGGTGGCCAATGAAGCTCAATGCTGGCCAATGCTGACCAACAGTGGCCAATAGTGCTCAGTGGGGGGACAGTGGTGGCCAACGGTGGGCAAAGGTGGC
>NW_010124531.1:0-51982 GCF_000699245.1 Pterocles gutturalis
AATTTTTGATGTGACCTCATTGTCTCTTGGCTCGGTTACGAGTAGAGGATTCTTGACACCTAGACTGAGGCTTCCTGAGCGTTTACACAGCCGCAATTAGGAGTTGAAACTTGACATTGCCCAGAGGCCCTGCTTATGATGTGTGTAAACAATAATAAATCAAGTGCTGGTTTTATCCTGAAATATTGCTTCAGTTAGCCACATGTCCTGGGTCTCTGTGGAGTAGTCGATAGCTTTCCCTCGTTCCCACAACATGAGCTGTATGGGCAAGGGTTCATCAGTTAAGAATACAAGTAGTTAACATGTCTGTCTAGTACTTCTCTGCATAGCTTGTCACTGTCTTTTTTATTATTTCTCAAATAGTTTCTGTTCTAAATGGGAACATAAAATGTAATTTTAGAGAGACAATAACAGTTTTGGTTTTTTTTTAAATCCGCTGCTGCAGTTTGTGACCCCTTTTTGTCAGTTACATTTAAGTAAGTGACTAGGATGGTTTTGGGAGGGAGAATGAGACTCCAGATCTGGCTATCAGTTATGATAGCCTTATAAGTGAATTTTTATGCCATGCAATGAGTTACTCCTTTCTTGTTTTCTTTTTATTTTGGTCACATAGAGTTAAGAGCTGTCCAGGCAAGATTCATTTTTGTCCTGGCCCCTATGTGGAATATGATGTGTGCATTCCATTAAACATCACAGGAGAAGGAAGAATGGACAATATGTTCTGGTCTGTGGATGCTGGAAAACAGTTGAGCCAGCATCCTATGGAGGGTAGCAGGAGGGTGTAGATAATTTTCAGTGTATGCTAAATGTCTCATCTAATTTTTTTTTTAAATGGCTAAATAATTTTTTCTTAAGTCTTTATAAAAACGTGTGTATAATTCATAATCCCATTTGTAATCTTGTTCTAGAGCATACTCTGCAGAAAGTTTTGCCAGGGTAGATTGTTTGATTAGAGGAATTGTAGCAACTACAGCTTAAGAAATTTATGCACCTCACTATTCTCCGTACTGTGAATACACCTACAGGTTGTTCCCTTTCCTCTATGGGATATAAACTGTTTATGGTCTGCCTGTGCTGTGGGGTTACATCCCTTTAGTTATATGTGTGTAGTTAAAGTGATACAGCTTCTGCAGCTGGGTAAGCGCTGAAGTCTTGTTTAAGAAGTAGTCCTGGTTAGTCCCTGTTATCTCTTTTATGGATTATACTGAATAGGGAAACAAATTGTTGTGATTGTATCAGAAATCCTTCTAGGTATTTACAGACCTTGTCATTGCTAGAGTATCAAGCAACAGCAAATGCATTTTGAGTGCATTTTCTACATAGCTCTGTGAAATAAAATTGCAGAATTATTGTTTTCTGAGTCTGTGTGTAGCCATATATAGTCATTACGTTTAAGTTTTCCAGAACTCATGAGGAAAAAAAACGAAAGCATTTCACATTTATTCAGTCTGAAGAAACAGTTTCATGCTTCTTGGTATGACATTGTTCTTAATCTATCCAAAATAAGTAACAGATCTTTTTTTTTTTCATGTATATTCTGTCTTCAGTTTATTTTATGAAGTGTGTAGTGCATTTTTACTGTTGGCTGTTACTGCTTTATGTATTTTTTTGTCATCTTATGATTAAAGTATCTGCACGAAAACTTCAGTGCAGGGTTTCACTGTTTTCTTAACTTAAGCTTTGGTTAAGTGGTGAAAGGCATAGCTCCATTTACCTCATTTGCAGGGTAAGGATAGGTAGTGTATAGAGGCTATTGCACTGCACTGAGCCTTTGAAGACTGATACTGTTAATTCTCGTTGATCTCCTGAGTGATTTTGGGGCATGCATTTTTTTTTATCTGTGGCTTTATATCCTCTACATAAACTGAATACTAACACCTGTCTCATATCTGAATTGAGTCTTATTACCGTGTAGTTAAAGTGCTTTGCTGGACTGGAATTTGTCTTGTTACCATTTGCTATGTGCTAATAGGAAAACTGAAGAATTCTTCAAATTTTGTACATGTTGTTACGGTTGGTTAGAGTTTTACTTTGTAGTTGGAAATTTCACTTTGGCATGTAAAATGTTAGTCTAATACCACCTAATGTACAGCCTTTCTTTGTACTCTTTCATAATCTAGATATAATTTCAAAGATTCAGATTATCTTTTGAATATAAAAATAACATTTTAAAACTTGCAGTCTTCCATTAATGCAACTGAAAGGAGTTCAGAATGAGTGAAATATGTTTATTCTAAATATGCCAGTCTTGTAAAATGGATGTCTTCTAGAAGCTGTACTTTCTTTTTTCAGGATTCTGCTTTCCAGCTGTATTTTTCTCCTACCTTTCCCTGTACTGTAAATGCAGTGCTGTAATAAAGTCATAATAGTTCTGGTTGCTACCACAGCAAGTTTAGAAGTGTTTAGGAGCCATTCAGTTTCTTGGAAAAGAGTAACGCTTCTGCTGTTTTTAAGCGCTGAACTAACAGCCAAAGCTGAATGATCCATAGAACCACTACTGTGATAGTGGAACTGCTTGTTCTAATGGCTCTGTTAATGTCCTGAATGAACAGAGCTGTAGTCCAAGTTGTATTTGAGAATACTGGTCTGAGAGCCAAATGTTACCTCTGCAAAACTGGCACACATGTGAAAGCTCACAATAAAGCAAATTAATATTTTTATTTTGGTGTAACTAAGACTGAGTTATTGTGTGAAATTTAAAATTCCATAAATGTTACTTCTCTCTTGCAGCAGCTGGTTGCTTCAGTCTCACATATTGAAAGAGTTTGTAGGTTTACAAATTATAAGTCTCGGGAGGGTGGAGGGGGGCATATTTTGCCACAGCTCAGTGCTGTACAAAACATAAAAGAACCAACTGCTCTTCCAAGCAAGAGGATTCCAAGAGAAAGGAAAAAGGCTGCTGATAGAGTTCTTTCCTTTGCTTGCTTGCTGCCAGATGTTACCAAAGTATTTTACACGGACTATTACAGCTCTCCCTAAAGTAATTGAATGCTAAAGTATTTGTGTTTGTTAGCAGGTTCTTCACTTTGTTCAATAAGATGGTTTCATGTTGTAACTGTAGAACACGAGTATCATCAAATGGAACTAAGAGTGAGGTAGAAAATCAAATGACAACACCAAGAATCTGGAAATACCAGTCTTTGTTGTTAATGGAGCACTGGCATACTTTCATTAAGTTGGTAAAGGACAGTAACTTGTTTCTGCTGCCAGCAGCGTGGGGATTCCAAGTCATGTATATTACTGAAGGACAAAAAGGAAGTTGGTATTAGAAGTGAAATAAAACTTAAGTCTGCTTGTTGTCACATGCTTGCTTATCATCCTTCATGTGAACATGCATTTTTGTTTTTAATGTAGCAACTACTCCAGGCCATGATGCTCTTACTTCTTTCTACATATGTGTATAAAAGAGCTATTTGCTGTTAACAGGAAGGACATTTAAGTACTTAGATAAAAGGTGTTTTTTTGAAAATGGGAGCTAACTGACGGTGATAATCGTGTACTGTCCCTTAGCCTCCTATACCTATGAGTGTGTAACTGTCATCTTCTGCAGCTTTCAGTAAACTCAGGCAAAAAAAGTAAAATATGGTAGCTTACCGTTAGTGTACTAAAGAGGGATTTTTTTTTTTTTAAACCACCAAATTCCAATTTATATCTTATTTGTGAGCTTTTTGGAATTGCCTGTGTTTTTTCTTGAGGACAGAGGAAGCTAGGAAATGTGGCTATACTTCCTATCCTGCTTAGCTTTTTTCAAATTACATAGCAAGCAAAACAAAGGGAAAAGGATATTGTAATACTTACTACTGAAAAAATAAAGTCGAAGTCTTTTATATTCAAAGGAAGTGGAGGTGATTATAAAGCAGAAATTGGCGCTTTATATGTGTACAACATGCATAGACAATAGGGGAACAAAAAGTGTGTGTGGTATGTTTTATAACTAAAGAACTTCCAGGTCAGTTTATGATCACTTAATTTATATGTGTTCTAGCCCATTTGTGTGTGTTCTAGGCCATGATAGTAGCGATGTCAGGAGTGAGATTACCTGGTTATTTTTTTATTTTGAGGTGGTGTTTTAAGTAGTTTATATCTTAGTCATACTGAAATTTGCCATGATGAATCTGTTTGAGCAGGGTTGTTCCAGACACTTTAAGCTAAAATGACTCAGCCTTTTGAAAATGACTTCAAGAGAAAGTAAATATGTTCATTTAAGGGGGAGCAGGGGGGACAGGATGGGATGGGACAGGAATCCTTGTTTGCCCTACTTAAAAGCACATCAACCCTTGAGTTCTGGAATTTAGCATTGCAGAGGAGAGATGGGAAGAGAGCGTAAACATCCACATGGAGCGTATGGCTGTTCCTCGAGAAGCTTCAACGAATCATAAGCTCTTGAAAACTGGTTCATGCATGTTACTCAGCAAATGTTTAGTAACTAAACTATCTGAATATTCCATGTAACACAAACATCTTCCTGTCTGTTGGTCCTTGCATGTCAACTGACTGCAGTCATCATCTGGACCAGGTAGTTAAGCATGATGCATCCCACAGCAGTAGGTGATGGGTAAGTTTAATGCTAAATAGTCTTTATCTGTGCTTCTCCCTCAAGCCCAGAATATTTAGGAAGTAGTCATACCCATGGAGGGATGAAGATTGGTGTTCAGGGAGAGGTGGGGAATAGAGAAGGAAGCTTGGTGGAAATGCAGTAGGCCCAGGAACCTGAAAAGGTTGGTGCTAGCAAAATTGCAAATGGTCAGAAGTGGAGGGAACAAGAGAGGACAAGAGGTGAAAGAAAAGACAAGCTGTATGTTGCTGCGGAAGGAGCCATGGGGAAGGGTGGTACAAGGCTGAAGAGCACAAAGAACATGGATGGGAAAGTAAGGGAGCATGAAGAGCCTTGGCAGCAGGAGCAGAAGAGGCTAGGACACAGCACATCTTCCTTGCAAAAACTAGTTTAACTGATTCCTTCTGGTTCAACATTATCAAAGAGTTGTGGACAAAGTGGAGCAGAATTTTTATTTAATCACTGTTTTGAAAAGAAAACAACAGTTCATTTTAGGGCCTAAACTTAATAGCAGAATGAAGTTGTCCATGTTTGACCAAATGTTAGAGTCAAAAGAGGGAAGAAGTAAAAAGAAGTAAAAGTTACTGACCGATGGGAACCAGATTTGACAAGAGTTGCAGGACCAGGATGTTGTGTCACTTCAGTTTATTCAGATAGACAAAGTTGATGCCTGGATCATTGACAGGCTCGTTATTTCTGAAATCATGAAGGACATAAAAATTATATAACTGACAGTGGAACATCTTAATTTTGATGAAGTGTTTAAATGCCAAAAATGTGTAGAGGGGTTTTTCTTATGCATTCAACATCTTGGGTCCATTTTAAATGCATTTATTGGTTAGATAACACTCTTCATCCTTTAACTGTCCATCAGTAGCATTAGGAATTCAGCCTTTCATAGAAAGAGTCATTAGAAACTTTTATGGTTTTATAATAAAAATGTTGGAAAACTTATGTATGCTTACATAAACTGCTTGCTGACATTGTAAAGTATTCAACAGCAATAAAGGCATAGTGAGATTGGTGGTTATTCGGTGTCTTTTTTATGGAACTGTGAAGTATAAACACATAACAGGATAAATTTCAGTCATAGTTTATTGAGTACTGATACAAATCATTATTAAAATAGGATTTCCTGTTGCTTTGGTTTAATTAACCTGGGAAGGTATGATAGAACTACTGTCTCCAGAAGTAGAGATTCACTAAACGCTTGTGTGGATATTCCAAAGGCTTCAATGGCAAAGGAATAGAATTGTGTCTAGCACATATCCAAACCTGTTGTTCACCCGTGTGGGGAGTGCTGGGGAAATGTGGAGGGGGGGGTTCTGCCTTCCCCCCCCCCCCGATGTAATTGTGTTTGAAAAAGTAATTAAATATCATTAAGTAGGAAAGTTGTACCAGAATCAGTTCCAGCTGTGGAGCTGCTGATACACATCTTCTGGTATGTAAGTAAGGGGTTTTTGGTTGTCTTTCTAATGCAGTCCTATTACCACGATACCAGCAAGGCAGATACTGTAGTATCTTCTTGATTTTTGGGTCTAAAATGTTACAGTGATAACACATTGGGTAAATGCTGAGTGGGAGAAAATACTTCTCTGTCCTGTGGCAAGTAGATATGTGTGAGGAATCATGATGTGAATGCTAGGATTCACAGCAAGAACCGTAAAAAGTCCTTCAGTTTGCAGTGTTAAGAATATAGAAAAAAAATGTAAAGGAATCTTCACCTACTGTGTGAATATTGGGGATGACTGAGGGAGTGAGGGGAAGTATTTTAGCTCCCTCATACCCTAATCCCTCAAGAGTCTTAGAGCAATTAAAGAAGGGAGATTTCCTTTCCACCAGATTTTGTTTCCTTTTACCAAAATTTCTGTTTAGTGCCCTTAACTGCTTACTGTTGCTTTATGAAACTAGTAAAGCAAGGTCAAATTACAGTGTGAAATGGGTAGGAGAAACTGAGATGCTACAGGATGTTTCTTGGATTTGAGAATCTTAGAAGAATGAGGCTTTCATTTTGCAGAAGGTAGGAAAGCAACCTGAGCATTTCCTTCTGCAATGCCAAGAGATACCTGGAGGTAGGATACCTAGCATACTGGGATGACATTTTATGACTAGACTGGACAGGATTTTTCATCTTTCTCTTCCTTGTTGTTAGGGAGCGCTATGGTAAACTGGCGATTACATGAACTGTGAATGTGAACCATGATTATGCATGCTTCCCAAGAAATATGCTGGTTTAAACATGAAGGATGTATGCAGAATTAAGGAGCTGAAGTTCTTCAAAAGACCCAGATGCTATTAATTCTGCTTGTGGTGTGTGTGAAATTTATGGTATCTTATGCATCTTAACATCCATTTTATCAGTTACTGCGTACGCAATTTTAGCTTGTGAAGCAGGACATTTTTTGTAGTACTTTTTTTCATATTTGGTACCTGCAAATAGCAGAATTTCCAGAATTCATTTAAAATACCGAAAGCGGAGTTTGTAGAGAGAGTGAATCGATAAAGGAACACAAATCTTTTCGTGAGATAGTCTGTTGTTTGTCATGCAGTGTGACATTGTGTGGTGGTGCTTGGAAGATAGTCTGTGGTAAAAATACTTTGTATGGCTGGTTAAGTTCTGAAATGGGATAATATGAAAGCAGGATGCTATGAAAGATTAATGGGACAACAAAGCAGTATATATAATGTTGGAGAGGTCTTGCTGAATAAAGTCGGTGTTACATAGTACATATGTTCAGAATCACAGAATGCTAGAGATTGGAAGGGACCTCGAAAGATCACCTAGTCCAATCCCCCTGCCGGAGCAGGAACACCTAGATCAGATCACACAGGAACGCATCCAGGCGGGCTTTGAATGTCTCCAGAGAAGGAGACTCCACAACCTCTCTGGGCAGCCTGTTCCAGTGCTCTGTCACCCTCACCGTGAAGAAGTTTTTTCTCATACTCAAGTGGAACCTCCTATGTTCCAGCTTGAACCCACTGCTCCTTGTCCTATCACTAGATGTCACAGAGAAGAGCCTGGCTCCATCCTCCTGACACTCACCCTTTACATATTTATAAACATTGATTAGGTCACCCCTCAGTCTCCTCTTTTCCAGGCTAAAGAGACCCAGCTCCCTCAGCCTTTCCTCATGAGGGAGATGCTCCATTCCCTTCATCATCTTTGTGGCTCTGCGCTAGACTCAGAAAAAAAAAAAAAATCCTACAGGCCAAGAAAGATTGATGATAGCTTGTAGTGCTACCTATATATCTGAAGAAATTTAAGTTTAATGGTCGATTTTAATTTATTTTTAACTTTCATTTTCTTAAAGTATATTATGCATTCAGTATTTTTAATGTAATCTCGTATTCATCAAGTTTAATATATAAATAACTTTATTGCACCACCAAGCAATAAAAGGAAAAAAGTGATACAAAGTAAATCTCATTTTACTGTAGCAAAAATTGGTTTTGTGGCTTCTTAGGGCTTGTCTCCCAGGGAAATTGACAGCATAGCTGTTGTGTTAATAACTGTTTAGCTCTATCTGCATAGTACAGCTCCCTGAGGATGGTATTATATTCCTGAACAAAAACATAATCTTTCTAAAAGTATAATCTAAATAATGACTATATTTTGTAAGTACATAAGATAGAGGAAGTTAAAGCCACCTTGCAGCTGAATGAGGAGGACTCATTGAGCAGTTTTAATAAACTTGTGTGCATCAACTTCATGTTGATTTGTTTGTCTTAATTTTACTGAATGTCACTTTATAGGCAGGTTGATGGAGATAGATAACCACTGCAGCCAAGGTAGAATGAATCCCTGATGACACATTGTCATATACATACTCTATGTATTACTTCATTGTTATTACTACGATTTGAATCTATAAAAAGATAAATGTATCTTGATCTTCATGTCTGCTAGTATTTGTATATGTGAATGTATGCACAGGTCTTTGTTTCTTACTAGCTGACATGCAAAATGAGAGAATAACTGAACAGAGGGTTCTTCTATGCTTGAATGAACATATTTTACATTGTAGTAAAAACTTCAATCATGGTAACACTTTTTACATGAGAAAGCAAGTTGCCCTTG
The DNA here is from genome assembly GCF_000699245.1 of Pterocles gutturalis. NCBI lineage: Eukaryota > Metazoa > Chordata > Aves > Pterocliformes > Pteroclidae > Pterocles > Pterocles gutturalis. The sequence continues at coordinate 8,634 of NW_010124531.1, forward strand.
GTTTTTATTTCATAGTTAAGTATCTTCTTTATTATGATAACATGACTTTAAAGCTTTTCTGCAACAGGAGTAAAAGGAAAAAAACCAACTGTTTGGCAGTAACAACTCCAGGTTTAGGCTGCACAGTGCCTTGGTGTTGTCTCCATCCTTTAACAGGTGTATCTGCTCCCTGTTCTTTCCCTCACTGAGATGTGAGAGGACATAACGTGCAAGCTCAGACCTCTCTTGTTGTCTTGTCTGATATGTTTTAGGGTAGACTCTAGTCTTAACTGCTCTCAGGTATCTCTTGGAAGAAGGCAATATGACTGCAATGTCCTGTGGCTCTTTCTCAGCCAGACCTTTTCCTCTGCAGCATCTTTTACCTGGGACTGCATTTCTTCTCCTGGGCCTGCTACCTCTTTCTTTCTGCCCTCAGTATCTCATACACTGTCTAGAAACTTGCCTGTTTCCAGAGTTTCAGTGGAAGGCTTTGCAGGCAACATTGCTTTGCATGTTCTTCTTCATACATGAAATATTTTTGAGTGACCAGTTGTGGCAGCAGTGGTGCAATCGGTTCTTTACTGCAGTTGTTTCTGAATGAAGGGAGCAGCTTCTTCAGATTTGCTGTGGTGAAGTAGTCCTTCTTTATGTCTGAGCAGAGACAAGGAATAGATAGTCCCAAATTACCTGGCAGTGACCTACATTCAGAAGATGCATGAGTAGTGAGAAGTCTTCTGTTGGAAAATAGCCTAGTAAGTTGAGGAGGGTGAATATGAGTACCCAAATTATAGAAGATAAATAGTATGCAAAGAAGGAGGTAAGAGGATACGCTGTCTTCTCAGAATGGAATTAAGAAGTTACAAAAATGAGAGAAGCCCATTCTTTGGGGACATAGGTCTTTGGCAGGATAAAAGAAAGCGGTAAGAACTTGAATGTGTCATCTACCCCTTGAGGCTTCAAGACCAGGTATATCAGTTTGGATGAAAACTTCTTCTAGCTCAGTATTTAATTTCTAATAAATGACTGAAGTTTATACTGCCGTGTAACTCCTCAGAGTATCTTCTCTGTTCTTTCAGAGCTAGGTTTCATGAACCAGAGATGGCATCTATGTTTAGTGGCTCTTAGCATTTTGGTTTTCTGTGAACTAGTCTGAAAAACATTAATTCTACACTAGACGTGGATAAATTTTGGGTCTCAAATCATCTCACTTTCAAAAGTGTTGGAGTTGCTTCCATTCCAGCTGATCCCAGCTGGCAAAACTGGGAACACAGGAACTTTGTCTACCTGAGAAACAGAGAGAAGCTGACTCAAGATCTCTCTTGTGTTTTAGCCATCATAAAATTTCAGATAGCCTTTGTACAGTGTTAGCGTCTAGAACTTTGAGATAGTTTTGCGGTCTTTCTTTAATGCTTTTCAGCAGTAGTGTTTTCTAAATACATGTTCACAGTCTTTGCTCCTTTACTTTCACAATCATTACTACTCTTTAAAAGTGCCTTTAATATATAGAATCATAGAATGGCTAGGGTTGGAAAGGACCGTAAAGATCATCAAGTTCCAACCCCCCTCAAACAGATTCTCTTAAATTAAATATAATTAAAGTAATTTTAAGTGGTAATTTTTGGAAACCTTTTTAAAATTGCTGAATAGTCCTGTAGCAGAACTTGTCTTCACAGGACAGGTGATCCTAACAATGGCTTGTGCCCCTTCCTATAGTCTGTTAGTTTTTATCATGTAGATTACTTGATCATAGCCATCATTAGAATACGTTCCATGGTCAAATCAAAGCATGACTATGAAAGAGGTTTGATTTTAAAAAGTCTTTGACCTTTCTTGGTTTCATGCTTAATATTTACATGGAAGGACTTTATTTCAAACACTGATGAGTTGTTCCTATTTGCATTTTGTAGTTTTATTTTTGGGATGTGTCTTGTTTAGTCAAAGCAGACAGACACCAAGCCAGAGAGTAAAATATAAAGGTTGAAGAGCAAGCAAGTTATCAGTGCAAATGTAGCCTTTTGTTACAGGTGTCAGCAAAGACAAATTACTAAAAAAGTACAATTACAAAGACAATTACTAAAAAAGCAAAAAAAAAATTGCAAAACATGCAAAAAACCCCCTGTCAGTTTATTTAAACTTGTGAGGGAACCACAAAATAAACCAAAACATTTTCTTTAATCATGTTGTCTCAGAAAGCATGTTCTATGTTGTTGTCTCCTTCTGAGTATTTCTCTGTTGGTTTTTAGGTTTCTGTCCTCCACATTGCACATCAGTGGGATCACTGCTGGACAAAGATAAAGTCATCTTCAACCTATTGAATGAAAGTGGTGAGCGGCTTTCTCATGGCCGATATTTTATCTCCTTTAGAAAGCAGTGTGTCGCGAAAGCAAGTGTCATTATGTATTTTGATGGAAAGCGAAGCCAGTTCTAGATGCTTTTCATGTGTCAAACAGGCTTGCTGTTTTGATTTTTGTTCCTTTTTAACTTTGTACGTTAGTGTAAGGATATATGTTATAGAGTAAGTGCCAGGTCTAAAGTTAAATAAGAATGAACAAATAGCCATGCTGACTCTGCCAATCTTGCATTTCTTTCTGAAGGACTTCAAAGGAACATGTATAGGGGAAAATTAGAAGGAGCGATTACTCGTTAACAAGTCGGTTGGGTAGTTTCTTCACAACCCTAAGACAGTTAGTGGTTGGGTTATACCCTGAAGCATAACTATTTATATCTCTTACAAACATCTGTTGTAGCTTGTATATGTTAAAAATGATATTACTGAACTCCAACAGCTTACTTTCACCTTATGTTAACATTACTGGGTGGTCCCTTTGCTCCTAATTGTGAAGGAGTTAAGTAGAGCAAGTGAAGAGTGATGTATGTTAAGTGACCACTTTGTGTACATCTTTCAGCTCACATTTAATCTCTTCTCCTGAACACTCCTTAACTTGCACAAAGTCTCCATGTTTCTAATTATGATTATCCCTCTTAATTTAGCTTTCTTTCTACTCTACATTTTACCTTCTTATTTTTATTTAAGGCTTGAATTTTTTTCCTTTCACTTTGTTTTGCAGAATGGTTTTGCAAATTCTCTTTCACCACAGTTATCGATGGAGTTTCTGATTGCAGTTTTATGCATCAGCCTCCAGTTTACATGACTGTAAACATTTCCTTGGGTTTTCCTCACACTTTATTTTCAAAATAGATAGAATGAGAGTTAATTCTGTTCTGCATGAAGCAGACTGGCTGACTCTCTTAGCCTCAGGTTATTTTTGTTATTTGTAACTCTTTGAATATAACACAAATGCAGTTTTCCTTCTACTCTCATTTTCTTTAACAAATAATAACTGGCAGTTTTAAAGCTAAGTTGTCCAGAAGTCATGTGCTCTTAGGCTCACTTCAGATACCTTAGGCCATATAGTATTGGTTATAACTATGCTGGTTAAAGATGGTCCTGCTGTGAGTTGATAATTGCCACACATGAGCCAGAAATTACCACACTAATAGGTCAGCGAAGAGCAGGGGTTGTATGAGTGCACAGCAATGTGCTTCAAAGTCAGCTGGTTTACATCATACCCACCTTTAACAGCGGGTTGAACTAGCCTAGCTGACTTTATGTAAAAAGGATCAGAAATCATTCACGTGTTCTGTGAGCTCAGTCGTAGAGCTGTGGAAGTAATTAGCTCTGGCAGGGTGGCAGTGATAAACATCTGGGAGCGATACCAGCTTCGTCTAGTAACGTTTGCAGAATGAACATCTGCTTAGGCTGTGTATCTGCTAACTAGAACTGGATGCTGTCCTAAATTAGGTTATAAAAGCCAAATGTGTAAATACCTTTTCAGTTATTTTTCTTAAAGTTTAACATAGTTTGTTTCTTACCACTACTGGATAATGAGGAGATGTTTCTTGTAAGTGAACTAAGGTAACTCCTCAGTTAATTGCCTTAATTTAAGTGTGTGATTAGCTCAATTTGTTCTTCTTGATTTGCAGTAGTTGTCTTCACTAAATCTCATCAGTTGCTGTCTTGCCTAATAGCCTAATCTTCTTCTACTGTAATTATAAATCAGAGGGGAAGCTCTTACAGGGGAAAAAAGGGTATAGCCACATAGAATTCTTTCCAGCCATTCCTCTGGGAGAAAATAGGGCAAAAGGCCTTCTTGATGAAATAATCTATGGATCTAGCTCAAAGCTGTGCACTTCTTTCTTCCTTTGTGTGGCTTGAGGGATTTACAGATGTGGAATGTCTTTTCCTTATGGAAGTCTGGAAGGAAGGGTTGGTCCAGCTTGTCTGATTCTCCAGAACTTCTTGCCATGTCCTCTTGTCTTTACCAGTTTACATGTGTTATCTTTGTTGCTTCCCTCTCCATATTGTTCTTTGTGTCACTACTATGATCTCACATCCTTGCTAACTCTAAGACATTCTTCCTCTTTTACTTTTCCCTCTTATTTCCTCATTTATGACTAAGAACTTCATCTTTCTCCCACAGCCAAATGATTTATGTAACAGCATATTGTGAATAACTTCTTCAGCTTCTGAAACAATCACTAAATAGTGTTTGCTCTTTCTTTATTGATCTGTTCAACTGTTCTGTTTTTATTTGGAGGGTAGTCTGGTCTGTGTTTTGGATATCACAGTCAGAAATTAAACGTGTGCCTTTTGAGAAGGAAGAAAATCAGCATTTTGTATGTGTCCATTCACTCTATAAATAGAGTTGCCCTGGTTGTAAGTACCATTTTTGAAGGAAAACAAATGTTTAAACGTAAGGCAAATGCTTACAGGGCTGATGTTTTAGCATGTGTCCCCTTAAAGTATTTTGAAAGTTTTCTCACTTTGCTATTGTGGAAAATGCTGATTTAAGTTTAACACTAAAGGATTCATAACTGTAAATAAATTTTTTAAAATCTGAAGTACTTCTATCAGTGAGCGTATTTATGTTCCCTTTTTTTTTTATTTTGGTGGAGAAATCAGTAGTCTTTTTGGAGGCTCAAATAAAGAGATACTGATGTTCCGTGAAGACAGATAGGCAAACTGGAACCAGAAAATACTTTCATCAAAGCTATTAGAAAAACTTTAAATGCAGTCTTTACTCTTTTCCTCTGTAAATTGTATTCTTATGAAAAGCATACTTTGTATAGGCATTCCCAAACTGTAGCCTATCTTTTAGCTGGTATTCTACGAACTACCTAAGACGATATTTGCATGTTGTCTACAGACAGAAATTTGTTCAGCTCTGCAAGCAAATGACCCAATGCCAGAACCAAGATCTGCTCTGTCCACTCTTATTTGTGGTTCCCAAGATGCCTTTGTGTGCGTAAAATGGCATAGACTCCCAAAGAATAGCAGTTTTCATTTAAGCATGAGTGAGTGAAAGTCAAGTAACCTAGGTTGAAAAGGAAGTCATGCTTGTGTCATCCTGGTGAACTTCTCTGGTCTCTAAAGCAGTTAAAAAAAAATAAAAGAAATTACAGTAATGCTTAGGAATTGCACTTTTAATAGATCTTGATGCAAAGTAAAGTTTGAGGTTTATCCTGAGGAGTTAGGTTTGTCTCTGTGCCTGAAACTGTTAAGTAAACAAAGAAAGGAATCTTGACATTTGTCCTGTGTTTCTTAAACAAAACATTTACTTGAGACTGTTATAATCTGTAGGGGAAAATATCCAGAAATGTAAAAATTGTTCTTCAAAGTGGTCATATACTGTAGTAGTATGCAATGGTGAAGGAAAGATGTAAAAATAGTTGAAAAATTTGTTGTGATTGAACACATTACCAAAAAAGTTTTTGTTTCAAATCTTAAACTGGTGAAAATTCTAGTGCTTAGTTCTTTGATACTGACAGAAGTGGAAGAGAACAGATAATCTGGGATTAATACCTGGATGTAATCTTTTTCAAGACATGAGCTCTGTCTTTTTAAATATGAATATTTCTTATAGTAGCTAAGCACTGGACTCATGTCAGGGAAAACTGAGTTCTCTGGTAATATTTAATGGTAATAGCTTAATGAATTGTGTGATTTCAGTTGTAATGGCTGTTAATCTGACAAGAAAATGAAATGTAGTTAGTAATTTGAAGGACAAAGTATCTGATGGTGGTGCTATGCTAAATATATATATATATTTTTTTTAATTACTGAATGGCTACCTTTAAAAAAATGTTTAACTCATCTGGGCACAAAATTTCAACTAAGGCTTAGAGGGAGTAACATACGTAAATTTACTTGTGTTATAAATCCTATTAAAACTATTATTTCCCAAAGTATCATATGTCTGTGAAAATGAGACTTCTGAATTCCTAGGTCACTTTTGAAACTATAAAATCACATAGGCCCAATTGTTTAAAAGCTGTTAGATATTATTCTGTTCTTTTTTGAGCCTTGCATGACTTGAATGGTAGATTCCTGATGTCAGAAGTGATTTGAGACTTTTGTTTCTTAGAATAATTTCAGGCCCTAGCTTTAGAATATGGGATTCATACTCATAGGTCAATAGGGTGTTCCTTTTACGTTTAGTTCATTGGTTGTAGACTATTATTGTTTCAGTTACAATAATGCTCAGTGTGGTGTTAGCCTTTTCAAAACACAGAAGCATAAGTCTTTGCTCGTTTCTAGATTTTATGTATTACCTTAAAATAAGTTAGTTAAGTAGTGCAAAAATAAATGCTAAAGTTTGCTTCAGGTTTGTGAATGTAGAAGAATCACAGACTCTTATTAAAAATCTTACATTAAAATATAAAATGATACAATGAACTTTTTGCTGGTGAAACCTGTTACATTTGTCAGCTTTTTTTTTTTTTTTTTTTTTTTTTGACAAAATGCACATAACAATCATTGTCAATAAACTTGCTGGTTTTTTGGGCAGAGGTGTGCGTTAATCCTTATCTTTTTTCATCTTTTAGAACTGGATTCTAAGTGGTCACTTTTGTAACTGACTTTTTTTTTTTTTTTCCAAAGGATATTTGTTTATACTTACGATGATATGACATAATTAACATTTTATTAACCATGATGGCAACACAGACATTAAGTATAGACAACTATCAAGATGGACAACAGGTAGGTGTGTTTGTCTTTCTTTGTGAACTAAATACAGTTAGCAAGAGAAAAAAGGTAGTGACTTTTCCCTTAATGCCTGCTTTGGCATTGTTTAAGTTTCTGTTTGTGTTTGTAAAACAAGATCTTTAAAGTGATAAGATGCTATTCTTTAATACTTGGATTAAAGGTTTAGCTAATCTTTGCATGACTTTGCTTAACTTCTGCAAGAATGCTTAGATAGGGGGGTTTCTTCAGAATCTGCTCTTGATGATTTGTGTGCTTCCTAATTTTATGAAATCAAATGGACATCCTTAATATTTTGTGTCTGTGGTATTTTGGTGTTCTTATGTGTCTGCAGTTACAATAGATAGATGACATTTACGCAGTCATAGACTTGTTGGTCTTGAGCAAGTGAAGGATAAATTTATCTAGAATTACATGGTACTTTGACTACACTTAAGTTGATGCAATATGCAATATGCTGTTGAAAACTGGTAAAATACTTAAATTTCATGAGTTAGATTAGAATTGCGAGTTAGCTGGTTAATGGGCTTCCAGTATCTTGTTTGTGTTAGCAAGCAACTAGAATAATGAAACAGATATATCTGGTCATTATGTTTCTTTTTTGTACAAGGGGCTGTATATTGCAACGATTTGCATTGCTAAATTAAAATACTGTTAACTGAAGACAAGTCATGCTGGTGGCCTGTGCTCTGAAGACCCATTTTTACATTAGTATGTGTCAGCCCTAGGCACTAAATACAAGTACTTCTGTCAGCAGATGGCAACAGTGGTGAACAGTCAGAAGAAAAACAGCAACTTTTCCCATCTCTTATAAAAAAAGATGTTTATCTGAATGCAGTTTGGGATTATTGATTTTTATTGTTGTTTGCTGCTTCTATTGAAATTCTGATTTCTCCCTCTCCTCTGACCTATCTTATATCTTTTACTTTATTCCCCTAGCAAATACATGCCATACTGTGACTAGTTGATGAAAGTAATACACGTTTTTGTAAATAATGGATTGGGAAAGAGCATTTTTTTTTTCTATTTGTTTTGTATTTTAAGCTCTCAGTGACCAAGATAGGTAATGTAGGTGCCTGCTGCTTTTGTAGTTTGGAAATGGCCCACAGAAAATAGCTTGCAGTTTTAAGTGAGCTATTGCCTCCCTGTAGTGAGATAGAGCCCTAACTGAACATACTCTCTCCCTTCAAACTCTGCAGATGTGTGGCTCAACATTTATAATCACTTGTATGAGTCATCCCCTTTTATTTTGCTCCACATTCTTGTCATTAGCCAAGAAATGAGTCCATTAGTTGCTGCTTTTTTTTTTTCTTCAAGCACTCCAGCTTAAAAACCATCTATGCTCGCTGAGGAAGCTTTTTGCAAGACAAGCTGCTGTTGTGTAGGATACACTGACATTTTCTCGGTTTCTGATTTTGTTAGGCTTGGCCCCAATAGGTAATAAAGCACAAACATTTCAGTTCTCCCAGACTTCTTGTTGGGAATGGTATAAATTCATTTTGCTTAAGTTGTGTGGAGACAGACTAAATGCTACCTGAGTCGGGTTCTCTAATAGTTTCCGGAGGCCAGCTCTCCTCTCAGAGGTTTCCTGTGAGTGATGTGATACCTACTTCTCATGAGAAAAGAGGGCAGAGGATTGCATGCTGTAGACTTCCTTTCTGCAGGTGTCGATTCTGTCTGCCTGGTGATATCTAGACTAGAACAGTATCTGTCCTCTACTTGAGCTAGAACTTGTTAGGGTTAAAGTAGAAAAATAAAAATAAAAAAAAAAAGATTGCAGTGATTTCTTGTCTTTGTACAGATGTTCCCAGTGCTCAAAGGGGAGAAAACCAAGGAGTTTGGACTGGGGAGTGGGAACTATGACTTTCAGAGGTCAGGTTCCTTTAAGACCTTTTAGTCTGAAAGATACTTAGCTGGAGGTGATGGGAAAACTGCATGCAACACCTTCAAAGCACCTCAAAGGCATTACCAGCCACCTAGTGCAGTTTAGGAGATGCTGAGTAGAAGCTGTGGCTCTGTTTTTCCAGTGGTGGCAGATTGTGTAACTGTGTTAAATGGATTTGTAGGAGCAGGTAATACTGTTTTCTCAAGTAACTTGATATTCCTAAAATAATTAGTTTCTACAATATGTAAGTTTGAGTGGTAAAGGTCAGGGGAGGTTATGCTCCTGATAATTGAAAGGTTGGAGAAAGACAGAATATTTCAGTTCTTTGTAAGAAAATGTGCATTTTAATGGACAAGAAAAACTTTAGGACCTCTTTTCTTCAGTATCTTGATATAACATACAGTAAGAAATAAGAAAACTTTCCTTTCTGTTGTTTTCATCTTAAAGGCTTTCTATGCAGACATCCCGATACATTTTTTTGGTGCAATGTACTCTGGCACATTCCAAAAATAGTGACTAAAGAGACAAAATCCTTTAACATTTTATTAGTGTCTGTCATTCCCATTTTAAAGCCAAATGCTGAAACTTGAAGTGACCTTTACACTATCCATCAAAAAGTGTCAAGGATTAAAAGAGGGGGTTTGTTACTGCTTTAGCCTTTTGTGTAACTGCCAAGTCATACCAACCTTCTGGCAATTTAGTAGCCCTTTGCATTGCTATTTCCTTAGAAAACAGTACACTTATTTTATGCCAAGCATACAGATTTACTTATAACTTACTCTTTTCTACAGATGCAAGTAGTAACAGAGTTAAAAACCGAACAAGATCCCAACTGCTCTGAAACTGAGGCAGAAGGGGTGAGTCCTGCCCCTGTAGAATCTCAAACTCCAATGGATGCAGACAAGCAGGCCATTTACAGGTAGTAATAGACTCTGTTCTGTCTTTTGAAGGGTAAAGAGTAGAGGATTTTTTTTTTATTAAGTAGCTTAAAATCAGATGATCTCTTGGCTAACTATCGCAGTAGTTTGCAGGAAGGAATGAGATTAAATTAGCTTCACTGTCAGTCTTCAGCCAAGAAAAAAAACTTCCCTTTATTGTGGGATTCTTCAATTTCAGCATAGTTTTAAAGGATATTCTAAAGGTGGCTGCCTTTAAAGCACAAGTTAAATTTAGCAAGCTACTCAGGCTGTTGAACTATGGTCAGTGTTTGCTATTCTGTAGTTTTTACCTTTAATGTGAGATTTTATTTTTATTGTAATCAGATTGATCTTTCCTCCCTTTTCTTTAGGGATTAGTGATCTGTTGCCCAGTAATTAGCTCAAACTGGATTAAATGTTAATGTATAAACACACTAATTTGAGATTTTCCAGTGTTAAGTGCTGTGCTAAGCAGTATGCTCAGTTTTGCTGAGGTTAAGTGTTCTTTCACCTTAAGTGTTTTATAAAGATGTGATTATTACCAGTTTGCAGGTGGAAAAAAAAAAAGACCAAAAACCTGAAGCAGAAAGATGCATTAACTCATTTACAGGCTTGTGCTAACAAAATAATGTTCTGCTCTGAGCATGATTTCATAGGAGGCCTCTACAGCCTGGGTACTATTCTCAGTTATGTAAAGGTATTTGTGATGTATAAATAAGGCCTACACTGAAGAATAAATGGAATTTTATCAGATTTTATTTCATAATTTGAATCTGCATTCATCCTATTTGTAAATCCTAACCCTTATTTCTAATTATATTAATGTATCTCTTGCCACTCAATTACAGTGAATTAAATAGTATTATAACCTTTTAGTTTGTGATTGTTCTCTTATTTAAATATACATATTTTACTGCTTTACTTACCTCTAGAGTGTGTGGTAAATCAAAATGAAAAAAACCAAAACTTTCATTGTCTTTTCTATAGCCAGTGGTGTTATACACCGTCTCTTCCAAGACTTGTCTTTCTGTTTCTTACATAAGTGACTATTACCTTACATGAGCTAGATGTCTTACTTTTCAGTGGTGTACATATAAGTGAAAATACTTATTCACGTATTTTAACTTTCACTCTAGGCACCCGCTTTTTCCCTTGTTAGCACTATTATTTGAAAAATGTGAACAATCTACACAAGGCTCAGAAGGCACAACTTCTGCTAGTTTTGATGTAGATATTGAAAATTTTGTAAGGAAGCAGGAGAAAGAAGGAAAACCCTTTTTCTGTGAAGATCCAGAAACCGATAATTTGGTGAGTTTAAGATGTTTCTTTTATTTCTGAAACATTCATCACATTTGCGTCTTCTTCCTAATTTCTGTTCTCAACTTGTGCTTGTAGTTTCTCCTCATGTTTTTCTTCTTACAAGATATTCTTCTTTATGTTAACACTGAGAAACATTTTTTTAAAATTTCTTCTGACCCCTTTTTTCCCTGTAGACTAACATTGGGCCCTTCACAGTTGTTTCCCATTCTAAACTGGCTGAGGCCAATATCTTAGAGACAAACAGAAACATATGCTCGCCATAGCCAGGTTGACTCTGCAAATCAGTTTTAGATTGTCAAGTGTATAACATACATTTATCAAAAACATGTGATCGATGTAACTTTTTCTGGGTCTTTTTGTTGTGTTTTGTTGTTTGTTTGTTTGTTTTTAATCAGGGTTCATCTAGTTGATGTGGGAAAAGACCTGTTATAAGATGAACTTGGAAACTCTTTAGCATGTTCAAATCTTTTCTTGCATGCTACTTTCTCCTTTAGACTTTCTGAAAGTCCGTCCTGTGATGAAACTGTGGTTTTCCCAGTCCCTTAGTCTCCCTCTTGAATCACATCTCCAGAGAGCATCTCTCTTGGCATGCTACTTTCTAAACTGTTTACCTGCCTTCATGTCTTCAGAGTCATGTTGCAACTAGATTTTCTCATATTTAGGAGTGTTAGAATTATAGGGGTCAAGTGTTTTGTTTAATTTTTGAAAACCTGTTCCTGTAAGGGAACTGTGTAATAAAACAAGTCTTCATCCTTGAGTCTACCATATAGGAGAAAAGGCTACTTAAATTATTGAAGTTCACAAACAAAACTAAATTGATGGGAGGTTGTAAACAACAGAAATGGTAATGTTTTAAAGTTGATATCTAGAAAGATTTATGTGGGCAAATAAAGTTCTGTGTGGGAGACTAAGGTAGTGTACCCGGAGAAAACTCTTAAACAACACCAAGACATAAACAAGAAAAAAATCTGAGATGCAGTGAAGAGCATGTTAGGAGGGGCACAAAAAGGGGTCAATTTTGGCTGCTTTTGCAAGCAGCCTAAATAGTCATTTTTTATAACTTGATTTCCTTCCAAGCATGTTATGACCAATCATTAATGTACTTAAGTTTAAATTATGTATGAAAAATAAAGCTATAGGTGTGTCTATGTATAATTAGACCAGTGTGAGGCTAAAGAAGACAGCAGGCAGTATATTCTAGAGTGAGACAAGATTTTACAGCTCTAGCTAAAGAGGGATAAAAAGTTACCTTCTCAGCTACTTGTTACATGCTTTTAACTGAAGGTTACAGTGCCCAGGACTTAAATATCTTAATATATTGTATCAATTATCTTAGTCTATATAAATATAAAAATCATCTTAGATTAAATTTTCTTCTAAGATGGATCAAGTTAACATAATTCACTTTGCACTAGTCCACCTGCAAGAGTGCTTTCAAAAAGTTCTTTTAGGGCTTTGGCTGTGGAGCTGTTTGTCTTGCAGAAGCTTTTATTTTCAGTTTGGAAACTTTTGGAGGCTCAAATAAGGTTTTTAGTTTTGGGTTGTCTTCTAACACAGTGCCTTTCAGAATGATGGGAAAGCTGCTAAAGGAGGATACATAGTATGATACATAATGATACTCACACTATTAGTGTCAAGATTCTCAGTTTATTAATGGAGAACTGAAGAACAGGTGTTCGCCTCTTTGACCAAAGTTACAAATAGAACAGAATTGAACCCCCAGAATCTCAATATCGTAGTCATTAGATCTTTGTGGGCAAATTTTGATGCAGCTTACCTGAAAAATATTTATTGATACAGTGACTTATTTTTCAAAGTAGAAAGAAGCATTGACATACTTACTAAAACAGTTCCATGAACAAACCCTGTAGCAGAATGACTCTTGTCACTATAGGAATTAAAAATAGAATATGAAAGAAGAAAAAGAAAGGCAAGGGGAAATAAAAGAGAATTCTCTTCTATAGTTACTGCCCTAGTGTGAGCATGGGTGTTTTTTAATTATTTGTTTAGTTTGAAATCTGAGTGGTATAATACTACATTTTGTCTTACATTTGTAAACAGAAGTATGTACTTCAGAATGGTTATAATGAGATGGTCTGTCTGTGAAGAGTATGGCTGTTCCATTGGGGTGCAGAAATCCTTGTAGATTGAGGGCCATTGATACCATCATTTTAGATCTTTCTTGAACAGGAAAGCGCTCCGGCATATTTGAGAGGGGAAGGAGAAAGTGTATTGTCAGGATAGAAGGAGATAAGTACTTTAAAGAGCCATTAGTTTCTGAGGAAGACTAAATCCAGGCTAAAAACTGCAGTTCATCATGGATGCTAATTTGCATATCTACCAAATTTGGCAGGGCCTGTGGTTGTTAAAGAATGACTTGCACACAGAGTTCCTCAAATAACATACCAGTTTCAGGATCTTGTGGTTTGACTTGGGTATCTAGAAAGTTGACTACTAGGAATGCTTATAATTTTGGAATTGCTTCTTTCTTTATCCCTTTCACTCTGTATTATGTTTGGATTTTTGTTACTGCCATCAGTGACACCTCTGGAGTGCTGCTTGCACATCTGCTGTGAAGTTGAAGACAGCCATAAAATTTTCCATGGCTCTTTCTTCAAAGACTTTTTTGAATCTACTTGCCTCCGATACGTTACTCAAAAATGAGAGTTAGTTCTGTTCTGCATGAAGCAGGTCTGCTGTCTTGCTAAGCCTCAGGTTATTTTCTTCATTTGAAACTCTCTGAATTAAACACAAATATACTGTTTTCCCTTATGTCCCAATTTATTTTCAGAAGCACATCTGAAATCTAATAGTTGGAATGAGTAGTTCTGGCTCAGTGAATGAGGAAAGAGCAATGAATGTGGTTAAAATCTTAATTTTAGTAAAGCTGTTGACTTCGTCTCTTATAATGCTTTCATAGACAAACTGATAGAATATGGTCTAGATAAATGAGTGGTGAGATGAACTGAAAACTGGGTGAACTGCTAGGCTCGAAAGATTGCAGTCAGCAGCCTGAAGTCCAGTTGAAGGCTAGTCATAAGTGGTGTACTCCAGAGACTGATACTGGAACCAATACTGTTAAACATCTTCATTGATGACCTGGGTGATGGGACAGAGTGTGCCCTCTGCAAGTTTGCAGATGTTGCAAAACTGGGAGGAGTGGCTGATGGCCAGGTGGCTGTGCCACCATTCAGAAGTACTTTGTCACTTTTGGAGAAATAGGCAAATGGGAATCTCATGGAGTTTAACAAAGGGAAATGCCGAGTCCTGTACCTAGGGAGGAATAACCCCATGCACTGGTACCCTGTGGGGGCCAAACAGCTGAAAAGCAGCTTTATGGAAAAGGACTTGACAGCAATGCATCCTTGCAGCAAATAAATTCAGTATACTTGGTCTGCGTTAGGAAGAGCATTGTCAATGGGTCCAGGGACGTGATCCTTTCTCCCTGTTTGGCACTGGTGGGACATGTCAGGAGTGCTGGGTACAGTTCTGGGCTCCCCACTGCTAGACATAAACATACTGGAGTGAGTCCAGCAAAGGACCAAAAAGGTGATTAGGGGACTGAAGCACCTCTCATATGAAAAGAGGCTTGGCTAGCTGGTACTGTTTAGCCTGAAGCACTGAAGGCTTGGGGGGATATTATCAGTGTATCTAAATACCTAATGGGGGAAAAAAGTAGACAGACTGTCTGACTCTTTTCAGTGGTGCCCAGTGAAAGGGCAAGATGAAATGTAAATAAATTGAAACACAGGAAGTTCCATTGAAACATAAGAAAAACATTTTTACTGTAAGGGTGATTGAATACTGGAGCAGGTTGTCCAGAGGTTGTGGAGTCTCCGTCAGGGCATATGGCCCTGAGCAACCTGCCCAAGTTGACCTTGCTTTGAACAGGGAGGAGGTTGGATTTAAAAAATCTCCAGAGGTCCCTTCCAACCTCCACTATTCTGTGGCTTCTGTGAGCCTTCAAAGATTGGTTTCAGAAAGATCCTGCATGCCTTGGCCTGCTTCACGTGCTTTTGGTTGTAAACAAACGTTCTCTCAGATCTAGCTTACTGTGGTTGTAGATGGGCCTGCTGTGTTCAAGTAGTCCTTTCTGCCGATTGACTTGTCTGTGATTTTAGTGGTGACAAAGTCTCTTGGCTTAGGTTTGAGATGGATGAGGAAGTTATTTGTTTATGTCTTGTATTCCATGGCTGCTGAGGTCAGTACTATCTTAAACTGGAACGACATTGCAAAATCAAAAGTCTTTGGCGTTGAACTCCTGTTCTGTAGTCATATTGTTAGCTGTGACTTTCTATTACTAGATACCAGATGAAATCTGAGTGTGACTTGTACACTGCCTGTCCTGAAGGCTAGGGCCTCTCAACAGCTGACATTCTGACAGGCTGTTCATTTTGTCAGAGGCAATGAGTAGTAGAGCAGAAGAGTCTTGTCAAGTTGTGAAAAAACTAGTATGGTTTCCAGTCTCTTCTTCAGTTTGGAATATTGGTGCTTGCACAGAGAGGGCTGTAGCTAGGCAGTTTTTTCTTCCCTGTGTCACATAAATATCTTTATATAGATTAAAAAATCTCTCTTCCGTAGACGGGGATTCTAATACTGTGCACCTTTGTTATATCTTCTGTTCTTGCTGTCCCTCCCTTTTTAACTCCAGTGTTAAATCAGCCATTCCCTTGAAATGAGAAGCTAGTGAAGACTGATAATTAGAAGGAGCCAGAAGGGTGGAGCAAGTGAGCCAGACAACTGCTTGATTTCCACAGTGCTCTTATGTGACCCCAGCAGAGCTGAACAAATAAGGTGTAAAAGCTTGCTCAGTAGCAATCATTCAACTTGAAGCCAGAGCTAAACTGAGATGAATTGAACATTATAGTACTATAAAGAATGAAACTCAAGTCCTATCTGAAAAGAGTTGCAGACCTGTCTACAGAAAGGAAATTGGCCACTAATTCAGCTGTTTTAGTTTTTTTTTCCTTTTACTTCTTTTGGAAGTGGCATGTAGAACTCAAATACACTGCACAGTTTTTGTGACGGAGCTTAAACTAATGGCTCCAAAACAGCAGAATATCATTTTGGGCTCCATACTGCCAATAGGCTACTTGACTAGATAACAGAAATTGTGAAGGGTCACAGACACTGGCCTCTTACAATCCTGACAGTGTTTCACATTGTACAATAAGAATATTTTAAAGGAAATGTTTGGTTTTCACCCAGAGGACTACAGAATGTTAATCTGGACAGCACAGGCATTAGGTCAGTTTCACCAGAAAGGAAGTTCATTAAGAGCAGTGTGAGGTTGTTCTGACTTGAGTAGCTCTTGGTAAGCTATGGTACTACATTAGTAGTATAAAGGATTTCAGCACTGGGAAAGACAGGTAGCATCCACCTGAAACTTAATTTTAAGGATATCCATATACTGCTAAACCTGGCGTGTAAACCAAGTTTCAATTCTTTTTTGTTATTTAGATGGAGGGATTCCATTCTTTCTAGCTAGCCACTGCAACAGCATCAGTTGGTGATCTTGAAGCAGCATGGCAAAGAGTCATGGTCAACACAGAAATAATGTTACTAGGCCTTTTACTTTTGCAGTGTCTTTCCCAATTCTGACTTAGTCAGACACATTGTCAAGATAGGGTGTTTGCAGTGAAATAGATGAGAATACATCTATAAATATTGATGGCTTCTGGATCAGGTTAGAACTTTGGTATTAGGCTTCAGCATATTTAGAAGAGCAAGAATTTCTCAGAAGAGATTGTCAGAATTTGGGAAGAGGTGGAAAAAATGGCACTTTCTTGTGTAAGTTTTTTTTTTTCCCCTTGAATGAATTTTTAAGGTACTCTCTGAAATGACTTGGATGAAGTATATTTTTCATTTAATTTATCACTGTGTTTGTATTCTTTTTCTATATGTGCGTTCATGTAATAGAGTCAGCAATGGTTTGCTTTCAAAACCTGCAGCACTAAAAAAACCCACAAAACTGTTGTGGCTTTCCTGCAGTGTGAAGTTTCTGTTGTTGGAACTTACTTTGTCTGAGAGGTGTATAAGATGCCTCTCTTCCTTCCAAGAAAGAGCATATCACAGGAAAATGCAAAGTTCAATTCTGAGAGCTGTTGGAAAAAAAACAGAAGCTCCAGTGCTAGCTCCTAGACAGATTTTTATCAGGTTGCTCTTGAGATGTAGGAAGTCTTGACATTCTAGATATGTCTTTACTTTTAACACAGATTCATCTTCAGTCAGAAGAGGTAGTTGTCTTTGGACTGAAACTCTCCCAGGAGTTCTGGTCCATCCCTAATAAATACACAAAGAAAGTGGCTTTTCTGTGGTAGTTCCATGTTTGCTCTTCAGGAACTATTGGCCCCAGGCAGAATTTTGAAACTTTTCCCTTCCAACTTCACTGGCTCTGACCACGCAGGTTAGACTATTCAGAGAGGTAAAAGAGAGAGGTACAAGCTTATGATTTTTCGCAGCAAATATTTAGCTCATATAGATACACATGGTACAGCATATTATTGGAGCCAGAATTATCCTCTATCTTGGAATCTCTTCTATAGGTTTCTTCTGTTTTTCAGCAATTCTGTTCTCTTTTCTGATTCTCGGTCGCTCATCCTGTCTGTGTCTCCATTGATCTTCTCTGAACTTGATGTAAGTGCTGATTAGCTGCAAGAAGTGCTGCAGGCCTCCCCTTTTCAAATCCTAGTCCCTGTGGGAAGGAAGTGGAAGCTGTAGGTTGTGCTCATGTTTTACTTACTAGACTGGAATTGTGCTTTCTTTCACAGAAGTTTGACTTCCTCCATATCTTTTTCTATTGTTACTTTGCATCCACCTTAGTCCTTGTATCACGCATTGAAGTATGTTCAGCTATATACCCATGACATGAAGTAACATCTGTTGGAGCTCCTTATCCTTTGGCCCCTTATCCTTTGACATCTCTATCTCATTTTCACAGATAAAACAGATCTTGGAATGAAACCAATGAACCAACTTCTTTGTTCTCCATTAGTATCCTTTTGTGCTTAGGACTTAGATTCCTCCATATCTAAGAAGTTGTTTATCATGAGTGTTTGCAGATAATTTTTAGAGCTTTCACAGATTACATTAGGTTTTAAGACAGTCAGTACTTAACACTGTTGCTTATTGTTAACCCAGCCACTGCATAAACATCATGTTGCCTCAGGATGGTTCCTACCTCTTGTATAGCTTCTGTCTAGAGTAAACTCTTCTCATATATGGGGGGCTTCTTTAATTTCTCCACGTTCGTGGGACCATAGGATGATTCAGTTTGGTTTGCAACCTCAAGAGGTCTGTAGTGCAACCTCCTGCACAAAGTAGGGTCAGCTGCGAGGTCAGAGCGGGTTACTTATGGCTGTATCAAGTCTAGAAGCAATACAAAACAAGAGGTGTTAAATATGCTCTCACTTATGTATTTGAACAGGACACTGCCTATTTTGAAGACCCTCGAGTTTTTTCTTTTGTTTGGCATAAGGATTTTTGGTCAGTACCCTCTTCTCAAAGACTATCCTGTTGAAGTTTCACTTGTGTCAGGAAAAGTTGTAGTGGTGGTGAAGCCAGCTGATGTCATTTAAATATTCTTGACTGAAAAAGCCATACTTTTGTATTTCTGAAAAGTGTTCTTACTATTGTAATGTGCAGAACTGTCTCATAAACCTCTAGTCATACCTTTTCTAGCTATGTCTTTTAGCTGGGGCCTCAAAATAGGGGAGAGAGTTTATCAAATCAAAACAAATAAAAACAAAAAAAACCCACTCTCCCAGACTTTGTGTTCTTCTCCTGAAGACCTAAATCGCCCCAGAAGGATTTGCTCAGGAAGGTAGGTGAGCTGTGAATGTACATATTTTACTTGTTATCTTGCAAATGAGAAGTCATTTGAGTGAGAAGATTATTTGTCAGCATATGGAGATTCTTTCGTATATGCTGTCTACATATGTATTTTCTATAAGCTTATGTTATGTGCCCTGAAGTCCATAAAAGATTGTAGATAAATGTTTTAGATAAACACAGGTTAGATGGGGATTATGATTAAGGTAGTGCATAGGGTGTTCTGTGCCCTTTGCAACACATGCTTGCATGGCAGGACATAGGCACAATCTAAAGCATTTTTCAGGGCTAAAGATTTTTAATATACTATATATGTGAATATGGTCTGGATAGCAGTTTTAGCAAAAACTGGAAGATTTTCAGTAATGTTTCTTTCTCTGCTTAATAGTTTATTGTTATATTTACAACAGTTTTAACAAGATACATCTCTCATGGTTGCTTCCATCTTTGTGCATTTCTCTAAAATGGTGCTCTAGGTTTATTTCTACAGCTGAAGAGGCTGAATCAATTGAGTTATAAAAATTCATTGTTCTGTGGCATATTCTACTTAGTAGCACTAAATAACCAAAACATGGTTGTAGATTTTTAAGGTATGCCTTTTAAGAACATAGGGCTGAAGTATTACTGCTGCTATGATCTGTCTGGAAACATTTCTTGGTGTTTCCTTTGTTCAACATAGGTGATTTTTATCAGGAATTCTTGATTATTTTTTTTTTCCTGTTTCAAGGAAAAAGTGAACTTCTGCCAACAAATTTAAGTTTGGTCCATCCATGCTGCAAGAGAGCAGGAGCCATATGGCCACAATTAGTTCAGTTGTAAATGAGTAAATAAGTCCTGGTGACAGGCATGGCATATTTAGCAAGTTTTGTTTGCTGTCCTAACCACAGTAGTGCAGCTTCCTGTAAGAGTAATGTGACTGTGTGTGGCTCTGCAGAAACCTGGATAGTGTTACTAATTCTTGGTTTATGGTTAATTTTGACTTTAATTCAATGTTCACTTCATGTATCAACCATCAATTTGAAACTAAATCTAAGCTGAGGAAAGGACTTTTATTTTTCCTCTGAACAAATGCTGATAAATTAATAATACACCATGAGTAATGGTTTCACCAGAAAAAACCCCTCCTGACTGAGCAAAACTAATCACTAATGTGGTCAAATATTAAGTACCCAAAGGCATGTTTTTGTTACCTCAGCTTTAGCTGAATGCTTAAGTCATTCACTAATATACGTGCTCTGTTGGTCTGCCACACATGAAGAACTTTATAATTTAAGCTTTTTTTCTCACTGAAACTCTTTGGCTATTGCAGAACAATTGTTAATAATTCTGTAAGGAGCAGAATACCTTCAAACATAGATGACCTTTGTTTTGTTTTAAAATCTTGTTAATTTTGCATTGTTTAACTTGGTTGTGTTTAAAGGTACTTAAACACCGTTTAAACAGCAACCGCTGATGAGGGCTGTTTTAGAAGATTGCTGTTTTATATACCTCAGCGCTGGACCATTGCACTTATTATTTCAAAGGCTTTTGATGTCATAGGTCGTAAGAATTACCAAATTTTAATTTGGATCAACTGCCTCAAGTCTGCAGCTCAGATTTTTCTGCAGCTGTGCTTTTAGAGAAATGGGGTTTTTTTCCTTTTTAGCCCTGAGAAGGGATAAGATTTCTTTTTTTTTTTTTTTTTTTGTTATCACTTCAGATTTTTTCTTTTTGTTTATTTTAACATACAATTTTCTACACTGGGTGAGTGTCATACAACTGGAATACCTTCTACTGAAAAAAAAAAGGGAAAAGATTTGTCACAATGAAAGCTAAAGTCCTCATGGTGAAGAGGGGAGTACATGCAGAATTTTGCCTGCCTTGATCTCCTTCAGGTGATTTGAAGAAAGGCAACTTCATCTCCCGGTTGGCTTCTTTAGTTAGAAGTAACAAGTGACTTATTTAGTAAGCTGTCACTTCTGATCACTGGATTCAGTGGTCTGGCCAGGTAAATGACCCTTCATATAAGACAAATTTTTCCAAATAATGCTAAAATAAAGCTCTGCACTGTGTTTCTAAATTATAATCTATTCAGCTTCATAAAACTGAATGTTATTTTTCTTGGAGATCTAGCATGGCACATAAACGTTGGGGATGGCACACTGTGTAAAAAAAAAAAAAAAAAAAGTCGTTACAGTGCCAGTGTGTTATGTACATATTTGAATGTCCTGGATTTCCTACTGCTTCATGAAAATTTATACCATCTGGATTTGGTTTTAGATTTTGATCTTCTGCTGTAACCCTAACAATCACCTAAGCTATTTTTATCTAGTGTGTAATACCATTAGCTATCCAAACTTAACGAGTCTTTTTCTCACAGTAGGCATAATAATTCTCAGCATGTACGTATCTCCTGTACTTCAATTTTTGTTTAATCATGGATTTGTTATTTAGTGCTTTGTGTTTAATGGTTTATATTTCGGAAACAGTCTCCTCACCTGAAAGTTCTTACAAAGTTTTACCCCAGAGTTGTTAATCTTTGACATACAATTGCAGAGAAACTTCAAAGTTCTCGGACTGAAGAACTATTTCATTACTTTAAGCTTTGTTGAGCAATGTGACGCACTTTGGAACCTCTTTATTCTACTTTTATAGAAAAATAAAAGCCATTGTGTTTTTGTTATAGGTGAGATGGCAGGCCATTTTCTGTACCTTTCACCCTTCCTAGCATTTTGTGTGACAGATTTATGCTAAGCCACAGAAGGGTCTTCTCAGTGTATCTCAGATTCATCTGTATGCTTTCAGTTCTCTTGGGTCAGAGTGTAATGTGGAACTGAATCTGGTATTTCTGATATGTAGCTCGAAATGATGATTGCTTACTAAGCCTGTTCAACCATGCTCTCCAAAGAATACATGTGGATGGGATTACTGCCCTTCAGTTTGTCTTCTGTGGTATATGACCCAGAGTTGTATGATGAGGATAAAAGATCACATGGACACGCAGGCTCATTCTGCGCTCCGTGTACACCCTGACTATGCTCTGTCTTCTCAACGTGTGGCATGTGACAGAGACAAGGATTATATTTTTTGTCATGTTTTCTTTCTCCTGTATGGTAGTTTACTTGCGAGGTGGAAGTCCACAGGTTTTGTATGTAAGCATGTTCCTTTCACATTTCAGGCGTATAATGTTCAGAGCTAGAGAACTCTAGTCAGTACTTAGCAATTAGTAACTCTGCTCTAATTGAATGGTCTAAATTAACAGTTATTTTGTTTCAAATTTTTTTTTCCAATTCTCTCCCTAGATGGTAAAAGCAATCCAAGTTCTACGTATCCATCTGCTTGAGCTAGAAAAGGTTAATGAACTCTGCAAGGATTTCTGTAGTCGTTACATTGCCTGCCTGAAGACAAAAATGAACAGTGAAACTCTATTAAGTGGAGAGCCTGGAAGTCCATATTCACCTGTGCAATCTCAGGTATGTTTCAAATACAGTTAAGTGTATTTTTGCTTAGATTTCCCTAGGAAGTTTTAACTACCCTTCTGTTGCTATTAGTTTGCAAACAGTTTCTGGAGTTTCTTTCACTTTCTCAAAATTTGTAGAAAGAGATGTATTTTTTTTGTGCACACCTGTGAGCCTCTGCCTTGTGGACAAATTTGTTGAAATGTGGCAGAACAGGAGTATAATTTTTTTTTGTCTGTCTTCCTTTTATGATTTTTCCCTCAGTTCAACAAACAGATGCTCAGAATAAAACATATTGGGCATATTGAATACTTCATAGATTACTTTGAAATTGAAAGAATTAAGGTAATAACTAAAATCCTAAAGCTTTGATGCTTGCAATAAAAGGATCAGGGGTCCATTTCATCTGTCCTTTTTCCCTTGTGCTTTTGGAAAATGCTTTTCTTAGTATTTTTATACCTAGAATAATTTCTCACCTAAAATTTCTCAAGATAGTTTTATGTCTTTTCTAAGAGTTGCTTTCATGAGGGTTTTCAAATGTAATGGTTGGTGATAATGAGAAAGTTAACGTAGGTAATGATGAACTTCTAATGAAGTCTTTCTCTTTGAAGTTAATCCTGTGATTAAACTCCAAATGTATTTTTAGAGTCAAAATTACACAAGCATGCTTTATATCCTTAAAAAAAAAAAAAAAAGCAGCAAGCAACTAATTGTTTTATTTTTCTAGCAAATTCCAAGTGCCATTGCAGGCACACTCAGTCCCCAAGGGATTATGGTGCCAGCATCAGCATTGCAGCAGGGAAATGTAACTATGGCAACAGTAGCAGGTATGTCAAAGTAAAGAAAAACTGGCACCTTGGTCTTCATTTTGGTTTATTTTATAATTGTTACAAAAAATAAACAAATAGTTTTTAAAATGTGATTTAACTCTAATACCTGAAAAGTTGTTATAATACAGTTGTGTCTTACTGTTTTCGGAATGTTTGTTTAATTTATATGTGTACCAAGTATGCGTATGTGAGTGGAGGTTACATATGTGTAATATTAAGAGATCTTTCTGTGCACTGCTACTTTTGTTAAAAGACATTTCAGAGACTGCGGTAGTTTACTCTCCCTTTTTTTTTCTTTTTCTTCAAAGAAAGAATTCTGTTTGACAAAAACATGTATTACCTAAAATATTGCACTTGCTATAGTTTGGAACTACACCTACAAGTCTGTGAAATCCTTGATGTCCAAGTTGTTCTGCTACTGTGTGGAGATTACATTTGGACTGAAATGTTTTGTCTTGCTTCTAAGCAGGGTTTTAAAACAAGCAAACAGAAAAAAAACTTGTTGGCTACAAATACAGAAGAGCAATGCAGTCTGCTCCTACAGCATATACTTGCAGAGAGGTTGCCCTGAGATGCAGTATGTGCTTGGTGGCTTTGGTGTCCAGGATCCCCTATGTGTTCCCCAAGATTCTGTCACCTTAGTTGACTTGAACATCTAGGTGTCACCCAGCTGACTCCTCTAGCCCGTCAACACACATAGGTGGGGTTTGATGTTGTGACCCTTGTTGGCTGAAGAGTTAGCTCAGTTAAAACAAAACAGTAAACTATTTTATACCCTGATAGTCTTGGCATTTTCCTTTGAAAATAGATTTAGAATGCCTAAAATACAGGGAAGTATAATCAAATTTCATACAAATTTTTGTGGATGGAAAATTTTAATGTAGCAAAGAGCACATCTTACATGCTTACTAGAAAAGAATAGTTAATATATTATCAAAACTGTTGTATTGTCTGCAGTGCTGATGTGTTTGTGTGTTTAAAGAGAATAATATTTGATGGGCTTTTACTTACCTATAATCTTTGTTGCTGTTTTGTTTTAAGGGGGGACAGTCTATCAGCCAGTTACTGTGGTCACTCCACAAGGTCAAGTGGTGACACAGGCACTGTCACCTGGGACTATTCGGATCCAGAACTCTCAGGTTCGTTTTATGGCTTCACATAATAGTAATTCTGGGTTGAAATGAACCTTGCTGTTTTTAAGAATTTTTGTTTAAATTTGACATGCTGCCAGAATGAGTTCTGTGTACACACACATAGTAACTAACGTAAAATTAATGCAAGCAATGTTGTAGGAGTTACAAGTTGCATAACATGGCATAAGGTCCCAGACAGATCTCCCTTACCACAACAGGTCCTCGTAGTTCCTACCTGTTAAATACTTTTTTTACTGATGGCAGAAAAGTGTAGGTACATGGATTTAAAAACAAACAAAACCAAAACAACAACCCACATCCAAACCCAACAAACAAACAAAAAAGCCCCACCAAACCAAAACACATTCTGAATTAAATAGACATTTTTCAATGATTAAAACTTTTATAATTTTGAACTAGGTTTATGGCTGGATAGGCTTACTATATTGCATTATGGTGCCACGCTGCTGTTGTCAGAAATTTGACTTTTTATCATGATGGCAACCACTAGTACCGTGAAACTGTATTTCACAGTTTATGCATGTTGAGAAGCATTTTGCTGTAAAACCTTCAAAATACTCAGGTGAAGCTATGGGAGATCCTCACATTGGGCTTATTATATCAAACCATAAAAGATAAAGGTCAGCACTCTTTTTTGGGGTGGCTCTTAAGAGTTGGATCTGGAGAGCTCAAAGAAACAACTAAGGAAAGGGAACTGTGAAAACTAGACCATCTTCAGTTGTGGAAAACCTTGCTAGCTTTCTCTTGGAGCAGGAAGTGGTAAATCAAATCTTCCAGGAATCCAGAGTCAGTTAAAAATGTGAATGAAGAGCTACCATCTCCACAGCATAAAATCTCTTGGTAATTGCTGACTCACTGTCTTCTCTTCTTCCTTCTTCTGACCTTCCAACAGAAAAGTATGCTTAGAGTATTTTTGTCTTCTGTTTATTGTCAGTAGCATATACATTCTTGACTATATTCTTCCCTAGAATGCATGCACATTCTTGACTATATTCTTCCCTGGAATGCATGCAGTTCTGTCCTCAGATACCTTTCAGAAAGACATGTAAAATTACTCTTCTAGGCTGAAGAGTTTTTGAAGAAAAATGCTTTTTATACCTCTGAAAAAAGTAAAATACTGAGTGGAAAATAATGCCTATAGCCTATAAACAAAAAGAGGACTTGTCTTTATCTGTGGCTACTCTTGATGTTAGTAGGAATCTCCAAACCCACCTATACGTAGGTTTGGAACTGTGTTCCTTTTCAACCATAGGAAATCCTTCTTCAAATTCCTCTCTTTCAGTGTTTCAAAATGCTGGTAGAGTGAGGTAGGGGAAGAATAGTAGGGGAGAGCTATTGAAAGTTCATTATAAAGCCTCCATATACAAGCAGATTATTTAGAATGTAGATCATTATTTTGGAAATAAAAGTATGCTCCAAATATATATTTGTTGTAATTTGATACGTTAAACCTCGTTTAAAACCTGTTTCATACAGGACATAGACATAATGAGTGGCTTGAAGAAGTCGCTCCAAATTGTCTGAAAAACCTGTTTTAGAATTATTTCAGTTGTAATTGACTGAGATATAATCTCATATGCAATTTATATGCTGTTTCTTCTTATCTCTGTGTAAGCATTTAAGTGTTCCCTCATTTTCAGATAACTGATGTGCAAATGATTTGGTGTATCCGTAGGAAGCGACAAAGAAAGCAAAAGTGAGAAAGAAATATTAACCTTTAGGAAAATAATGTGTTGTAAGGTGAATTAAGGGTTTTACCATATATATCTTCTTGCTCTTTGAGAATTTAGATGCATTTGTTTCACAGTGTGTTTTAACATCTTTGTTTGCAACTCTAGCATAATAATTAATTTTACTTGAAGTCCTTTGTTTAAGTCTTAAATCAGTACTATTTTACAACTTCCATAGTTGTTTATGTGTGTCCACAGTGAGTATATTCAGCATTGTATTTTTCAATTGCTTTTTCATATGTGCAAATGACTACATAGGGTGACGAGGCAATCAGATCCCTAGGGTAGTTTAGATTAGTACAGAGGATCATTAACCTGACGTGAACTATACAGGTGGATTTTATTCTAAATTATAGTAAATCAACATTTGGATATTGTCACAAGATTACGTACACAGCCTGATAGCAGCTGTAATTCTTACAACAGAAATTACATGAAATGTGAAAACTACAGAAATCTGATACAGCATTTTCCGTGGATAAAGATATTTTGGAATGCTATTGTAGGAGAGCTGCTGTTGTCTTCCATAGCAAATAAAGTAGCTTTTTTTAATCAGCATGCCTCAAGCCTAATTTCTTTTAATTCATTCTATAAATGACTTATTCATACATTGATACAGAATACTGCTATTACTATGTTAACTGCCTTATTTCTTCTAAAATTATATGTGCAGCTTCAGTTGCAATTAAACCAAGATCTAGGCATCTTGCATCAAGATGATGGCTCATCAAAAAATAAAAGAGGAGTTCTTCCCAAGCACGCTACAAATGTGATGAGATCTTGGCTTTTTCAGCATATAGGGGTAAGGACTGAACATGATCAGGAGTCACAGGTTTTTGTGTAACTCTTTTATGTGGTCTCTTATGATTTTGCTTCATAAAGAAGGTGAATTTATTCTGTTGTCATTTTCGCTTTTCCCTGAAGTCATTTGGAGTAGTTCCACAGCCTAATGTGGGTAGATTTTATTATTATTTTAATAAATATGTTACATTTGTACTTCATGATCTCAATAAATATTGTTAAAAGGGATCTTTCTTTATTTTATTGTGTTGAGAACTTAATGCTCTTCACACCCTAGTTTGTGGCACAAGGAAAAATAGTTCAGTCTGTGTTCTGTGGGTTTTTTTTGTAGAAGAGAATTTAAAATTTTCTGGCTTTATCTCCTTTCCAACAATCATTCTAATGTGTGCTAAGTGTTTTACTGTCTACTTGTGCTTTCAATAGAATGTCTTTGCTTTACATAAATACTTATCCTGAAAGGATAAATGGATCTCAAGTTATATCACAATGTTTAGTTGATTTATATTTTGTCTTTTAGAACTATTTTACAACAGACAAATGATACAGGGAATCTGCACGTATGCTTCTTATGTTATGTACACTCTCTTCATCCCTTCGGTTCAGAGTAGCTTTATTTAACTAGAAAATGCTTGTTAATACTCTCATATGACATTGCCCTTAGACAGCATAGCTAATCAGATCTTATCACATGCTGTGTTGGCTAGGGATCACGCTGTTTAATAAAGACTGTCAGCCATGAGCAGCTTTTTCTTCTGAATTACACATCAGCAGTTTAATGGTATCATATACACTTTGAAGGATAAAATGAATTTTGCGTAGTAAAGCACTCTTTGTTAAATGATTTTTATCTATAAAAGTTTGTGAGGTTTCTAAAGTTTGGTTTTTAATGAGTCAGATGGTCTTAACCTAGCAGCTTTAATCATTTGTAATAAAGGAGTCCTTATTTTTGATGAGGAGATGAAACAAGCTTATGCCTTTTTGGTTTGTTCTTTTGTCCTGTTTAGCATCCATATCCAACAGAGGATGAGAAGAAGCAGATTGCAGCACAAACAAATCTGACACTACTCCAGGTTAACAACTGGTAAGAGCAAAAACTTACCTAAGGTCTGTCATTATCTCCACATGCTTACAAAACAGAGAAATAGTTAAGAGTATGACTTGGACATCTGGAGTTCCACTTACTGTGGAACTTACTGCTCTGATACATAAGCATAGTATTTTTATAGTAAGGTATAATAATACTTGTGCCATTTAAATTATATAAGGACTCCAGAAAACTTTGCAATATTGAGGAATTACATTCTGTTCTATTGCTGAAAGAGATGGAAGGACTTTCATGTCTCCTGCAAGTAAAGAAATAGAAGTTTAAAGGTGTTTAGTGACCTAAAGCTCTGAAAAGTGTTCTCTGGTAACCATGGTTGCAAATATTTAAGAATTTAGTGTCAACAGATATTCATTCTGCTCTTGTATCAAGGGATGTTATCCTCTGAGCAGTGATCACAGAATCACAGAATCACACAGAATCACAGAATGTTAGAGATTGGAAGGGACCTCGAAAGATCATCTAGTCCAATCCCCCTGCCAGAGCAGGACACCTAGAATAGAGAGTGTCAGTACCTCAAGTACTCTCGTTGATGGTTCAACACATTTTAGTGTGCCTTATCTTCACTAGAGGTTTAAGATAATACAGAAGAGAGCAGCGCGGGTGCCAACATGCATCCTATTCTGCTTGTTGTATTGGTTCCCAAAATTATGGCAGCTAAATCCGACAGGGATCCTCCTCAGTTTTCAAAGATGACACTGGCTGCATGGCTGCAGAGGGATCCAGTGGGGAAATACTCAAGACAGTAGCAGCACACTGCTTCCAAAAGTGGAACAGTGTTACTATGCCTGTGTAACACGGTAGTAATGGAGCTCTATGGTACTGGGATCCAACTAATGTCTCTGAAAAGCATTACACCATGTGGACCTGCCAGCTGAATCTTACTTCCTTCAATTGCAGGTAAAGATGGGTCCTGGATGTGTTTTGTCAGATTTAGCAAGGGGTGCTATCCTTAGTCACAGCTCCTTGCCACAGCTAGCTATGTTGAAATTGTTCCAGTTAACTCCTGGTAGCTAAGTGAGACATGGTTTAAGTATTTTATTTTTCACTAGCAGAAAGGGGAAGGGCAGCAATTAGCATGCTAATACAAAGAAGTAAAAATCAGGGAAGAAAAAGGAATGGGGAAAGATCTGAAAAATGTGTTTGCTATTTTCTCCTGGATCAGGAACCAGACCTTGGAAAGCCAGGGAGCCTATAAAATAAGTAATGCAGGAGCTTAAGGAAGTAAATGAAACCAGACCAAACAAACTAGGTTAGGCAGGGGCTAGATTTTAGGTGAACCCTAATGAGAGGAGTATCAGCTTTCTGAGCTGTGCTGTCAGCAAGTTTTGTGGTGCTTAGTTTTTTTAATAAGATCTTGAAATGTACATCTGTCATACTGTCTGGAGAATTTCCCTTTCTGAGGTGGGGGAAAAAATGCTGCTAGCAGCAAAATGATAGAGGTACTTTCTTAGCTAGTTCGCCAAAATCAAAGGATGCCAGTGTTCTAGAAGAAGTTTTACACGTTAAAAAGAATGTCAAGCCAAGTTGGCAGGGAGAAGATTTTTCTATTCATAATTTATTTTTCCTGCTGCATACTTTGTGAATCTGAGTGAGAGATAATTTACAGCTAGCTGGTCATAAGTACTTCTTGCCTTTGATTGTGTTTAGGTTTATCAATGCTAGAAGGCGAATTCTTCAGCCGATGCTGGATTCCAGTTGTTCTGAAACTCCAAAAACAAAGAAGAAAACAGCTCAGAACCGACCAGTTCAGAGGTTCTGGCCCGACTCCATTGCCTCAGGAGTTGCTCAGCAGCAATCTAATGAGCTAACAATGTCAGATGGTAAGGAGGGCTGGCTAAACCACAGATAGTAAAGTTAATTCCTCTGTAACAGGGACAGGAAGGGTTTGATGCCTTTGGGGAGAAGGGAACTGCTTGATATTTCAGTATAAATGTGGATTTAATCTGGAAAAACGTAACAGAAATGTGTCAATTTTTCCCTCTTTAAAAATTTTCTGTGTTTTGGGGGAGTATTCTATTGGAATTTATGTTGTGAGGCTGTTGCTTTTGTTTCAAAAGTTATGAAACAACAGAACAAAGGTTAGATGTGCAAGTAAGTTCAGAAGCATTGTTTGATTAGCAGTGTTAGACTGCAATTTCAGTTTCGTGATTCCTCATCTTGTTCACATTCCTTTCACTATTGCTAGAGGGACTGAGCATCTGCAATTCTATATATGTCTCATGTGTTTCAAGTTGGACATTGAGAAGCAGAGAAATGTAATAAAGCCTCCAAAGACTTTGACTGAAGTCACTTCCTTAGCATCAGATCAAACAAATAGACTCGATTTAAGAAAGATAAATAACTACTTTAATCTCAGGACCATCCTTTTTGTCCTGCTGCCTTATTCCTTTCCAGTTTGTAGCAGCTTTTCCCTCAGCCTCCGCTGGATCTGGCAACACCTTTATCCATTTAAGTGACCTTGAATCTCTATGAACACTCCCATTTTTCTGCAATTAATTAAGGTGGAATACTTCGCAGAAGTGGTCTTGTGATTACTTGACTGGAGAATTGCTGTAATGGGTGTCTGTAACACAGCTAAGTTTAAGATTCCTGGCCAACTTAATTCTGACATTTCCTGATATTTAAGTGTTTGCAACCTATATAGCTTTTATTTCCATTTGTTTTCTTCCTGTTGCTTAGAAACAAACTGTGCTATATATAAATATGTATTACTTAAAATTAGAAACCAAGAAAGATGCTAAAGTACTATGATTGTGCTTCTCCAGGTGCTGTTGTTACAATTACAGCTCCAGTCAACATGAATGTAGACAGTCTCCAGTCTCTGTCATCCGATGGTGCTACTTTGGCTGTTCAGCAAGTTATGATGGCAGGGCAAAGTGAGGATGAGTCTGTGGACAGCGGTGAAGATGATGGAGGAGATCTCTCAACAACAAATATCAGTGGGCTGGTCTTGGATAACAGCGATTCTCTGCAGTAGGAAGCAAGAGCGTCTGACAAAGTGTTTAGGAAAAAGAATGAACTGACTGATTGACTGTTTTTATAGTTTGCACAGCAAACATTTTACACAGGTTTTATTTCTAATATGTTTTATATGTAGATATAGAAGGGTGCACTTTTTGTATTTCATAGTAAGCTTAAAGAGTGTTTTTGCAGGTGCAGCAACTTCTTTCAAATGTGTTTTTTCATTTCTTTTCCTCATCTCAGAAAATTATATCTAGTAATATAAAGAACCACATAAGCACCCCTTTGTTCTTTGAATTGGAAGTGCTGCAATTTCTAAAGAATAATGCCGTTTCAGTTAGTGCTGTTATTTAACACAGCTCTTGATGGGCAGGTAATGTAAATTTAAAGCATGTGACACTAGTGTGTGGAACTTGATCATTAAGTTAGATGCATATATTTGAAAGATGCTTCTGCACCTTAAAAACTGCTAGTCTGAGGTGGACAGCAACACACATAAAAAGAAAAAGTTGATGTGTGATTCAGTAGCGAATGTATGGCAATTTAAATGAGTTTAGTTTCTCTCATAGTCTGTGAGCCTGTTTATCATTTGCTATAAAAACTCCTATTTTTACCTTGCTGGGGTTATTGGATAAAAAATATTTTTATAAATTCACTAGGAATTGGGATGACGACTGTATTAAGCAGGAGGGGAGGAAAAAAAAAAGAGTTTCTGGAGGGGAAAAATAAATGTTTAGTATTCCTATTTGGAAGGTCTGAAAACTGACCAATTTAATAAACAAGCCTTATGCTAGCACTCTGATTCTCAGCTCTCCCACAGTGTTATACTATATTTGATAATAGCATAAGAAGGGCCCCCTGTTTGATGGAATTTTGATATTGTCAAACATTGATTTATATTATGTGTAAACTAATATTCAAATGACATTAACTCTGTATCTAGACTTGTATCTGAAGATATTTGCTAAATGAATATTCAGGTAAGTAAATTCAAATACCCACAAGTTTTCCAGTTATTAGAGAAACTTAACAGTTTATAGTCTGTACAACTGAATCTGAATAATGAAAAATTGCCTACTATACAGTTACCAATTCTGCTATCAGTCTGCTATTTTATTGCATTTGAAATATTTTCCCCTAATACAAAAACAAATATAACTTATGAATTTATATACAGTTTCTTCAAATCTGACGGTTACTACCAGAATATACAGCAGGCTTTGTTAGAGTAGAAAATCCTTTTGTGTCATTTAGAAACTAAGAGCTAGTGATGAAAACGTTGTTTTTTTTCTGGTAACAGTTAATTTCTTTTTTCCCAAAGTTTGGAGTCTGTGTCTGTCTATCCATTAACACTTAGTTTTGGATCTTTTTGTTTCCCGTTGTTAAGTACAAATAACAGACTCCAAGAGTCTTATGGTATGATCAACATCCTCTTTTCCTCCTGTCCATTTGTCACAGAGTTGGGTTAGATTGAAGCCAGAACTTCCTTCTGATTTAGACCAAATCTAGTTGCATTTCTAACGTGACAGGGAAAAAGATGTTAGCTTTTAGAATCTTTAGACATTGTATTTGAACAAAGCCCTTTGACAGATGCAGATATTTAATGGATTTATTTTCTGCTTCACAAAATACTCAGGCCTGTGCTTAGGTCCCATGGATTGCAGTAGGATTAACGCATGCACTTTTTATCACGCTTAAAGGGTTGGAAGCTGGTCTTTAAACATTGTCTTCCAAGGCAAGTATAAATTGGTATGAAGAACTTCATAAAGAAATGTCAGTAGCATTGGCATACATACATGGAGAATAATAGTAGTTTTCAATGGCTAGTAGCTATTTTGAAAAAATTGCTGTTTGGATTTACTCAGCACAAGTGATGTTTCTGCTATGGCTTTTGCTGAGTCCTGGCTGAGGATCTTGCTTCTTATTTCAAATGCTGTAATGATCTACTCCAGCTGGAGTGGTAATTTCTAAAGAATTTGTTTTCTTCTAACTTCTCTGCTTTGCCACTAATGTGCCATGTTTGTTAAAAAGCATAGTAAATTAATAATGAAAGATTTGATTAGGAAGGCTTTGATATAGTGTAACTATCTCAAAAGCTATTGTCAAATCCAGTTTGACACCAGAACATTTATAAAGACAGATATCATGTGCAAATCATGCTCCTTTGGAAACATCCTACAAAGGATACCTGAGATGACGAGAATCGAGAAACAGATTCTGTATTTTTCTTATTAGTTGTTTTTTGATTTAACTCCATAAGGGCTTAATTGCCTCTACAGTTTCCGTTATATAGTAAGTTATATTCGTTGGTTTGTTTGGCATTTTTATTCACCTACCCATGTTCATATTTAATAGTGCATTAATCCTTGTACTTCTAGCACATAGGCAGATGAGTAGTCTGCTCCTCAGTGTGTACAGGCTGACGGACAAATACGTGCTTTTCCAAATCAACAACCTATGCTGGAGGAACAGGCCATTTCTCGCTATCTCCTTTCCCTCCCTGACCAGTTCGTGCTGCCTCAGGTCTACCAGCAGAGCTTTCCCCAGCCTGCTTCAAGGCAGTCTAGGAAGCAGCTCAGCTGGCAGATCTGTCGGGGTGCCAAGTAGCCAGCAGTGAAGGGAAGGATAAACCCAAATGGGCAGAACTTCTGTGGTTTGGAGATAATGTGGCAATGGGCATTTGCCCACACTTCAACGCTATGAGAACAGATCTTAATAAGAGAGAGGGTATTAAAACAATCTAATATCTATACAGCAGGCTGGAAGAGGGTTTAGGAATATGTAGTTTATATGTCACTTGGAACTCAATTGGAAACATCCAGGCATGAGGGTTTGCAAACTTCTGAAGGTTTATTTTTCAGAAAGTAACGATTATCTAGTTAGCCTTTTTATCCCTGACCCCCAGCTTACGTACAGTAGAATTTTTATTCTTCTGAAACATTTGCGACCTTGTCTTCAGCTAGTTCCTCAGTACCTGGAGAGTAAAGTTGACAGAATTTACTGTGAAGGTGGGAATATGGAATAGTTTTACTGTCAAATTAGAAACATAAAAACATAGGGATGCGAATTCCTAAAACTGAATGTAATTCAGTTACCTATGTAATCAAAGGTATTGCTTAACATAGGGAACTCAAACTTTTGCTTTTAATTGTGAGAATTCTGTAGTGGGTGCGAACTGCACAGAAGTGCTTGTTCTTTTCACTATTTAAAAAAAAGTAGTGTCCTTCCCTTTTTGCTGTGTAAGAAAGATTGCTGGTTTAAGCAAAGCATCACTGTTCAGGAAAGGTACATGTTTACATTAGTGAAAAAGTCTTTATAGGGGACCTAACCATGTACAATCCCCTCCCTCCCCCCCCCCCAAAAAAAAACCCTGAATTAAAGTCATATTAATATACGATAGAAGTAATTTGTTTTTAAAATCAGCGTAATTCTGCAGTTATGATTATTGAAACTTCTAAATTTTATCAACGTAATCTAGATGATTAACCTACAACAGGTTTCTCAGTCCAGTTTTTCCAAGATTTCTGTAATACGCAAGGCAATTTCCTCTTGTTCGTTCAACTTCAGAAACATTGCATTTTAGTAAATCAACTCCAGATTGATCAGAATATATTTTTAAATGACTGTTCCATAGAAATAATCATGTTGGAAAACATTTAGAATTGACAGGCATGTCTCTGGCTCTGCAGAGAGTTTCTAGATATTGGGTCAAAGTAGGGTACTGCTGACCTCAGGGAAACTCCGGAAGGCTGCATGTCAGGCTGCATTTACTTGCAAGAGAATTGGTTCCTTGTTCTGGTCCCTGAACACTATTAGGAAGCTTTTGAGAGCACTCCAACTTTATCTTGCCTGCATACCCAGGTTTTCTTCCAGTGGAAACCAGGATATGGACAAAGGGCTTAGAAGGGCAGGAATTCATGTTGACCTGGTGTGCACCACACATCATTTTGAGGTTCAAAATATGGCGAGGAGGCAGACCTGCACTGAGGAATTTGAGTTCTCAGTTCCTGTGGTTTAAAAGTAGCTTCAGGTTTATGGATAGTCTAATGGAGTAGGGCCACAAAGACTTAATGCATAAATAATGTATCGGTTTGCTTCTGGAAGAATTATAAGTCAGTTCAGCTTCCTGACTTTATGAACTTGACAGCCCAAAGGGTGAAAAAAAACCTTTCCAAGGAATGATGGTTGCATAAAACCATTAGATTGTAGCACTTCAAACAAACAAACCAAAACACCCTGGTATTTTGAAAAACTGGAACACATGCATTTAATTGTAATTAAAGTTGATTCAAAACTTATTTTCTGAAGCTGAGTGTCTTGGGAGAAAACAGTGAATAAGTATTAGTCTATGCAAGACATAAATGTCAGAAATGTGTAAATTACCCATTTTTAGGTGCTGTATTGTTACTGTCTTTCTGACTTCTGTTACTTTGAGTCTTTTAAACCTTTCAGCCTTATATTCAGCTGAGGTTTTAGAGTTTTGAAATTCTGTCGGAAATGTAGCTAACCTTCATTCCCGCATGAAAATCTCACATGTTAAACAATTAAGTGAAGTGTTTTGGTTTCCTAATAATAA
Source organism: Pterocles gutturalis (assembly GCF_000699245.1). Classification (NCBI taxonomy): domain Eukaryota; kingdom Metazoa; phylum Chordata; class Aves; order Pterocliformes; family Pteroclidae; genus Pterocles; species Pterocles gutturalis. The sequence continues at coordinate 44,204 of NW_010124531.1, forward strand.
ATTCAAACTCTCGCCACCTCCTAAAACCAGAATATATCCATGAAAATGCAGGTTTAATTGTAGTGTACAAATGATCAAATCATCAGCCTTGTGCTGAATACAATTGCTCTTTACTGTTTAGTGTAGCTGAATAGTAAAGCAGGTTGGTTTTGCCAAACAAACTCGGTGTGGATTCCTCCCCTCGCCCCTGCCTGTGGCTTGCTAAGCTCCTTCCAGTAGGTTTCAGGCTGTTTAATTTTTAAGTCCTAAAGTAACTTGATCACCCAGTGTAAAATGTAGTGAAATTGGCACTAATGTGCTTTTACGTGATTGCCCAAATCATGTTATTTGTTCATTCTTGTCACCTGGAGATATAAAATCTCTTCTGTGACTTAGTTCTTTAGGACCTGCTGAGTGATCACAGCTGTTTTTGCCAGAGAAAAGCAAGGTGTGAGAAAGCAGTGAAATGCCTTACCAACCTTGTAGACTACTATAAAGACACTTAACTTCATGTTAATAGAATCCAGTGATTTCGGGTCATGACAGAAGTGGCCCATAAATCTTTCCGTGGGTTAGCAACATGTGATCTATATAATAGACAATCTTTAAAATATGAGCCCTGTAACTTTTTTTTTTTCCTTGGTTGTTAAGGGATTTTAAAGTAACTGATCTATCAAAGGATAAAATTAAAAATTATATATCCTTCATGGATTATTTATTTTTACACTACTGTTCTCTCTGAACTGAAAAAGCACATTTTTAAAGCAAAGCATTTGCATTACTTTAACAGTATTGTTTGGCTGAAAAACAAATACATTTTCAAGAAATCTTGAGCCTACTTTCAAACTAGTTAGCCAGTTCTTGGCCAGGGACAATCCTTGGCCTTGTCATTTGTTTTGGTTTTCTTGTTTATGCAAATGAAGAAAATGTTTACTACTTCTTACCAGTATTGAGATTTTTATTACGCTTTTGTAATGCAGGAGCAGCTTTGATGAAAGAACAAACTAGCAGGTAAATAGTCCATAATGTGTGTGACTTTGGGTTTTTCTTGTTGTTGTTTCAAAATCGTTAATTAAAACAGCATGGACATCAAACTTTCAGTCATGGTTCCAAGCCTATATGGTAGCGACCAGCAGCCTTTTTGTTACAAGATAGTGATTCCTCTCTAGCAAGAAACTCCAACTCATTTCATGCAATGTGTATGAGTCTTACTCAGCAAAGATGAAGACAGACATGGGTGCTCTGAAGGTAAGATGTACTTCTGCTTAGCACTGAAGCATTATTTGTTCCTGCTCTCACTTCCCAGCATCTGGCATGGTGACATCCAAGTGTGATCCCCAGATAGTCCAGCCCTGCGCCCAGTAAGCCTGGATGAAGGGGTCCTGAGTGTGACTGTGCTGGCTGGAGCTGGTGCAGCCTCGCGGTGCCGTGCCAAGTTTCTACAGCTTTTTGCTTACTCCAGAACATGTCCCCAAAGATTTTAAATCATACTTCATTTTTAAAGGGTTAATCTGTGATTAACTGAGTAGCATGTGTTCTAGACACAGGAGTATTTGATAATTTCTTTGTCTGACATTGAAAGAGTGCCTGAGAGTAACTCCTGGTGATATCATTGGAAACAGTTTTAACTCCGCTTCTGCCAGGGAGCAATTTTTTCCTTAGTCTGAAGAGAATAAAACAAACAAACAAACAAACAAAAACTGTGAAGCAGATTATTTCACCTGAATTATGTCCAGTATAGTGTATTCCTAGTCTGTTGGTTTCAAAGTCTCCTGAAAGACGAATCCCCTTTTTCAATAAAGTGTTACAGGAATTAGAAGCATAGTCCTAAATAACTGATGAGCCTGTTTGCTTTTGTGGAGCACCTCTTAACAAAACAGTAATCCTTCAGTATGCAATTTAGGGCTGTTTCTAAATAACCCTCTTTGTAGAAAACCAGAGCAATATCCTCAATGCTGAAATGAGGGAGAATAAACTCCACACACAGTGTGAAAAGAGGATTCTGCAAAAAGTAACAGATAAGACTGGGACACATACTAGGTACTGTATTATTTATTTAAAATTCATATTTAAATTTATGTAAATTCAGAGTGTGCATGATATGCAGCATTAAGCCTGTGGTGTATTTAAAAAACAAAATGAAATTACAAACCACCATTTAGATACCTGAAAGCAATGTGACCTTTGTAGATCAGGTTTGGTTTTTCTTCCTGATGCAACTAAGATGTGATCTAGAGTTTATGAAGTAACCAGGGAAAAACTCCTATGGATATTTATCATCTCTGTTGATCTTTGCACTTTTATGTCACTGCTAGCACAAGTCAGAAGATTAGGCCCATGGACCTATTCCTGACCCTTATTCGTAGTTGATCACTGAATCCTAAATACAGACTGATGTAATAGAATTTAATTTAGTGACAATTTTTGTTAAGATACAAGCATTTTTAAACTTAGATTTTTAATAGTCGTGAAAAATATGCACATCATACTTAAGAAGCTAGTGGTTGACTTATACGCCATTTTTGCTGTGCCCCCCACTGCAACCTTTCACTGTGAGCTACAAACCGCAGAGACCCTCCTTGATGTTTTGATGTTCATCAGATTCTGTTCACTGTGCATTTCTGCGTAGCTCAGTATATAACCTTGTTTGATCTTTCAGAGTTAGACCCCTTACTTTCAGCAGAGGCTAGCACACAGGAAAGAGAAGGGGGCTTAATTACGTGTGTGATTACCGAAGCAAAATCAATTGCTGCACAGGTCCTGATTTTTTCTAAGATACTTGGGAGTATGTGTGGCTCCATGGGTGAGATACAAATTAAGGCCAGGAGGAAGAGAGAGAGAGAGAGCGCGAGCGCACGTATTTCTGTTACTGGTGTCTCACTGTATTTTTATATAGGAACAAGAGGGTGGGGGTTTTTGTTTGTTCGTTTGATACACAAAAGGACTATTTTGCACAGCTGATTCTGATTAACTTTCTTAACTCAGTACTGTAGCTGGACTGAGACCTGAAAGCTCTAGAAAATTAAGAAGCATCATCAAACGAAACTTGGATATTTTGAGGAACTGGGTTGGCATTTGTTAGATAATACCTGTGCTGCTTTTTCAGCTTTTCAGAAGCTGGGGGAAACACTACTCCTGACTCACTTGTAAACATGGTGACATTTTAAGCAGTTACAGAAATAATAATTTTTTTCCAAGATTCTTCATTCTGCTTTCGAACAAGTGTTTTTGTATTCCTGCTCTTTTTTTTTTTCCTCCCCCCTTCCTTTCTTTGGAAGCTGGCAACAATTAATCCTTAATTACATGCCCTAGACTTTTTCTGTGTCTCTTGGGCTTTCCAACTGTGAATAGTGTTGAATAATGACTCTGCAAATCATTCCAAGATTCAAAGCCAGCTTTGCTGGAAAAAGCCCAACAATTTTACAGACCTAAGTTGTGGATGCTGGTATGAATGCAATATTGGAATGATAACTAAAAATAAGATGTCCTTAGCATAGATGCGCAACATTAAAGCTGAATCACTTTAGGCCTAAAACAATTTGTATGTTATCTTCCCAAACGAATGTGTGTGTCATTTTTGTCATGTACATGCTTTTTTACAATGTTTGTGTTTGTTCCAGTAAAAGGTCTTTGGCATAGAAATGCATATTTTAGTACTCTGCATTACAAAATATGCACGTTTTAGGGAAACATGCAAAACCCCTCCCTCTTAAATAATGCAAATCCTTAATTTAAAGAAATTACACTTAGTAAATGGTCAGTAAAATCACTTTGTTTTAAATTTCAGAAGCAAAATATGTACTGCATGAAGAGTATGCATATATTCAGTTTGCCCTGAAACTCCTGACCAGTAAATCCCTCTTCTTGTGCAGCCCCTTGCTTGCTGTTCTGTAATTTTGACTAAGATTACCCAAGTGTCAGCTCCTCTGCTCTTCCCGGAAGACATCTGTTTCAAATGCCAAATCTACATTTTTGGTCCCCCCTGCCCACCCACACAGAAGAAGGAGAGGCTGTTAATTGTATCGCAGAGAACATCTAACTATCGGGACTTCTCTTACTACCATGAAATAATTATTTCCAGTTTCTTCTAAAATATTTCCATTATTTTTCACTGTGATATTGAACCAAAGGCATAGGGGAAGAAGTTGCATTTAAAAAATCTGCTCCTGCTCAGTGTTCTTGTGTAGGTAAACTTTTACTTTTTTTTTTTTTTTTTTTTTTTTTTCTTTTTTTTTTTTTTTTTTTTTTAATATTAGCCCCATGATATTTGTGTGTGTGAGTTTAGTTCTTGTCTTTGTGCTATTTGCTGGTTAGTATGTTGCACCGCTGCCATGCCAGCAGGCATGTCAAGGGAACTGCATACACCCAAGATTTCCTGTAAGGAACACATTCAAACAAGTGTCAAATTTTACCTCTCTCCCTGCCCCCAAATTTCAAATAAAAGGTATTTTTAGGGGGGTGTAGTCAGTCTATAAGCAACACTGAGGGGGAAGGTTTAGTTAAATTAGGGCATCCTCTTGAAAACCTCTGTCACATTGTTCTCATCAGAAATCATGAGTGCAGAACCTGCCCCAGCATCAGGATTTCTGATAATTTAGGAGTGTAATACCTAGACAAAGGGACAGCCAGCCGTCCTCCTAAAGCCAGGCTTTTCAGCTGCAGGCAGGGGGAAGGGAGCAGCAGGGATGCTAAAGGTGCTTGGTGAACCACCCAGAAGGAATTAATTTCTCCTAGGGTGCCAGGAAAGGAGAAGGATTTGGATGAACAATTTAACTCGTGGCACTGGGTATATTTGTGCTAAAAGGACACCACCTAATGGGCTTTCACTCTAATATTTTACTGTAATATTTTACAGCCTCATGGGGCAGGACCTGTTAAAAGGACTGATTTCCAGAACATGGTTCCATTTAAATCAATGATTAAATCATTAATACAGTGAAGAAAGGCCCTGGCAGTTCTACAAATAAGCAGCTGTAATGATCTTTTACAGAGTGATGGGACACTGAAGAAAACAAACAACCCCCAGACTTGATTGTGCTATATGTAAAATGAGTCCTCTTTTGGAGTTGCAAATTTCAAGTTTTGACTCAATTATTAGGGCTAGTTATGGATGCAGAAGAATTTGTATGCTGCTTTGCACTTAAGAAACAGGCATGACTCCTTACCTGCAAACATGTGCCTGGCTGTGATGCAAAACTATAGTGATCATGTGAATGAGTAGCCACAAAACTATGCCATTGTCCAGACCGTGGGGAAAATCTGACCTGGAAAAATATAAACAGCAATACCAGCACTACTGCATCTAAAATGTAGACAAGCACACAGGTGATTAATATTGAGAATCCAGGACAACACCCATGCAAATAAAGTGTGCTAAAACCCAAGACATTAAACTTAATAAGTTCAGACAACTGAACAGTGCATCATCTTTGAACGGGGTTTTTTCTTTTCTCCTTGTGTTGGTGCAGCTGTTCATGCAAAAAGTAACATAATGTGGCTGCTTATTTCAGTGTTGTGAAATGTAGATGGAAATCCTGTGAGACTTCCACGCAGAGGCTAGAGATGCAAACTGTCCTCAAATTGGAGATGGTGACACAGCGAAGAAACTGTTCCCCACCTCCAAGGGGCGGCTTGCAAAGGAGCCGGAGGGGGCTTTTTGCACAGCTATTTGAAGAATAACTCCTTGTTCCCCTGCTGGCTCTGCTTAATGAACATTCACACAAACCCAGCCTTATTCAGGGATTTGCGTCTGTCGGTTATTCTTTCCTGTTCAAAGGTTATCAGTCATGCAAGGGGGGGAAGCGGTGTGACAGATAAGATGTGTGACAAAGAATAAACAGCCTCAGCCGACCACCACCCTCCCCAGGCGACGAGGAGTCTGCCCACATCACTCGTGACTCCCTCCCAACAATCACTGCACTTGCAAAACCCATCACTGCGCTTCCAAGCCCATCCTGATTTCCTTGAACACTTGGCAAACATGAATGATAGGTAACCCCCAAGCATATACAGGGTGTGAATTCATTCACCTATTTGTAAATACCTGGACAGTGTGTAATTAAAACCTGTAATGGGAGGAATTTCTTGCGCTGCTGGCTTCCACAGCAGCACGGGATATCTGATGTCTGGTCTGTAAGGTGACAGGGAGCTTTAACCTTATTAAAAACAAAGAGATTTTTTCAACCAACTACAGAGGAGCAGAGGGGGAAGGGACGCTGGGTAAAACCCCCTTCCCCATGACAGAACTGTCAGTGAGGTGCGTGAGGCTGGGGGCTCGGCTTGTGCCAGAGCTGGGGAGCCCCCGCAGCCGGCTGGACCCAGAGCAGGTGCAGGCACCCTCGCTGCTCGGGGAGGGCAATTGCTGCCTGCTCCCCGTGGCTCAGCTGCAATAAAATCTGTGGTGCACGAGGTGTGCGTTCACCATCACTCAATGTTAGCTTATGCCTGGAGCCACCATCTACCTTTCCTAACACCACCTACCTCAGAAAACCAGGGGAAAGTAAGAAGTGTTGTTTCCCAACCTTTTTAGTTGTCGCAAGTGACAAGTTTCTCAACTCTGAACTGCGAAGCAAGCGCTGCAGAAATTGCTGACTGCCTGAAGACGTCTCGACTTGGTGCCTCCTGCAGTTTCCCACGTCGAGCGGGAGTGTGCGGTGGCTGTTGTGAGGCCATGCCACGTCTCAGTTTGCAGCAAGCGCTCTTCCTCACCCAGAACAGCCCTCAGGTTTACTGAGGTTTGTAAATCACATGGGCAGGAGGTAAAACTGCCAAGCGCTTCAGCTCTGTGGGGCGGGTGATAGCTCCAAGGGCTGTCCCATCGGTCGGGACAGGACAGGGAGCTTGCCAGGTGCAGGTTGGGTGCCTGGGGGGAACATTTTCCCTATTAAAGGTGTCCTTCTGCTCCTCTCCTGCTCCCTTGCTTCCCCATCCCCACAGCAGCCTGTGCAGGACCGGAGCAAGGCAGCATCCCAGCTGCCCCAGCTCCACACAAAAAGACGTCCCCTTATGTCTCCAGCACGTCCCCTTCACGTGCTCTCAAACTGCCCAGTGTGAGGCCCCAAACCAGTACAACAGAGTTAGTCCTCAAGAGCCCTTTAGCCTTGGGAAAGCTCCGTGCTGGGGGTCCCAGCCCATTACCAGCCGAGGGCCGTGTGGAGGGGGACAGTACAGCCATGCAAGTGCCCTTATTCCCCAGGCCCAGCTTTGATGTGTAGCGGTTTTTTGGATGCTCTCCCATCTCTGGACAAGCCTTACCAGAGCCCAGGGCAGTGTCAGACTCTGACAGCCCCCATTGACGAGGACCCTCATTTCATCTTGAAAAGCAAATTTGCCTGTTTTCTCCAAATATTTTCTAGCCCTTCACCTCGATCTCACCTGGGTTTTTTGCAGTTGACCAGCATCAGAGCACTAGAGAGGAATATGGAAAGAACCCAGGGGGCACGTTTAATATTTCCAGGTATACCCGGGGCCAAGGTGGCTGGAGAGAGGCTTCTCTGGCCTAAGTAACATCAGCAAACACATGAGGAAAGTATATGCATGCTTATCAGTAAAGTTTTCAAAAGTTTATTGGTAAAACTCATTTTATTCAATGCCTTGAAGGAACACAATTAACAGTTGTTAACTTCTCAGCCTGAGGCAGCTGTGCTTTTTATTACAGTCTCCCTATAAATATGTGTGTATATATTTATATATGTCAAAGCATTCAGAAGACGCAGCTCTGCCATATGCTATGTCTCCAGCAGTGGTAAGGGGAGAGCACGAGTGAGGAGGATGCAGGCACTGACATGCAATTTGGGGTAT